>NC_044031.1:427403244-427547638 GCF_901765095.1 Microcaecilia unicolor
GTGGTTACGAGTCAAAAGCAATGTTAAAGAGGTGGGCTTTCAGTCCTTGGGGCACACCAAGCCAGTCAGGCCTTCAGGAAGCACTGGCCTATAGGGAAGACTAAAAAGTATGCCCCTGAGACATCCACTGTGGATATCCTAAAAACCTGACTGGCTGGATGTGCCCCAAGGACTGGCCCGAGAAGCACTGGCCTATACAAATGTGAACTCCTACATGCTAATGTAGTCAAACTCATGTTAATGAGGTCATTTTGTATTCCTCCCCAATGCTCAGAAAAGAGTGTCTGAAACAAAACTGCCTTACCACTACAAAAAATAACACCAGGTCGAAGCAGGCGTTACGATGTTGGAAGAGAGGATTTCTCATGATTCTTTTTGCAAAATCTGCCGGTTTTGATTGCTTTTGGAAGTGGAAGGAAGCCCGTGCAAGACTTAAAGTGCTGGTCATGAAAAACATCAGACCCAAGTGAAAGCACACATTGGCATCTGTTCCCTGCATCTAAATTTAAAGCATCCAAGCTAAAACATTTTAAAACACTTATATTTAGGCTGCAGAAAACAGATGCCAATGTGTGCTTCACGTTCGGGTTTTACCAGGCATGTACACCCAGGAGCTGAGCTTAACACGGAACTCTTCTGAGCATGTGCCAAGCACAATCCTCCTGTGCCAAAGCACAATCCTCCCACCAAACTCCCTAATGCTCAACGCTATGAGCACGCCTATATCTGCATCTCATTAGCGTTGAGCATTAGGGCGTTGTTGTGTGCTGTTCTGGTGGTATTTTTACGGCGCTATTCGGAACAGCACCGGAGTTTTGAGCATCGGGACACTGGTGCATGTGCTCCATCTGAGGCCTGTAACTGTTAGGATATTTTTTGATGTAGGTTTTTTAATTCATTGGGTTATGATCCCTTTTAAGAACTGCCCAAAAGCAGTTTGTCTTATATTTGCATTAGGGGCGTACAGGCCAAAATGTTTCATTTCATTTAGTTTCTCCTTATGTTTATACAAATTTTCATTTTGTTCTGTTTAATTTTTTTTTTCATTTCAGTGAGAATGTGACTAATGCACACTATCTGCAAAAAATGTGCACTCTTTTTCAAAAGTACACACATACAGTCTTTCCCACAGAGCACATTATTGGAAAGGAGTGCACACTCTTTGCAGATATTGCACATTATTCATGACACAGGGAAAAACCTGACGTTTCAGTTTTTTCCCCAGTCATTGTAGGCTGAAAACAACAGAAAATGATATGAGGAATGATTGTTCTGATCCGTAGTCATGGTAAATGGGTATTTGGCTCCCTCAAAGAGATGGCACCATTCCTCTCATTGGAGCCAACTCTGTGGGTGCTGTGAGTGATTGAGCACCCCCAATATTGAGAAAATTCCTTGTATGTGTCCAGGGAGGGGTCATTTCCATTGGGCTTAGCACCCCCAATAATTTTGAAAAGTTGGCTCCTATGATTCCTCTAACTTATTGCTGGTGGCAAAAATATATATTGTAGTAAAAAATACAAATAATATTCACTTAAAGATCACAATGTAATGTGCAAGAACGTAATGCAAAATATTTAAATTGATAATATCAGGAACCTCAGTGGGGGTACTTGGCAAACTTCTGTTGTCAAGCTTCATCCACCAACCTCTTCATCAGCTCTTTAAAATATATATATATGTATGTATATAGAGAGATATATCTATATATATATATATATATATATATATATATATATATATATATATTCAAACTGTTCTAAATCAGTGTATTCAAAACTTAGATTGTTTTTAGAAATAAATATTTAACTTATCTGAATGAATGTTGGCTCGGGGGGAGTTATTCCAACATGAATCATGTTTCGCAAGAAACATTTTCAAGGAACCCCTATAAAAAAGCATACCAATTTAAGTATGTGTGATATCATTTTATCTTAACTCAATGTTAATTAAATTCCAAGTTTACCTTTCTACCTACCAGGTCCATCCTGCTGACCTCAAACTGCTCATTCGCCAAGATGGCACTGGCATGAAAGCATTCAAATTTAAATAATCAGCTGATTTACTACCCACCAATCCCAGAGCCCTGGCTAGATCAAAGAAGCCCATTCTATTTCTCTATTAATACCCCTGGGCTGACTGTATTCAATAAAAAAAAAAAAAAACAATGCTGTTCAGCTCCCAGTCTCTGATAAATCATTTTTCTCGGCAGGCGAGAACTTCTTAGAAAAAAAGGCACAAGGAAACAACTTGCTCTTGATGTCAAACTGTGACAGTGTGGTGCCAGCCCCTATAGAAGATGCATTGAGTTCAACTAAGAAGGGCCTCTCTGGATCAGGATGACGGAGTATCGGGGCTGTTGTGAAGGCTTGTTTCAGGAGGTCAGAGGCAGCTATTGCCTCTTCTGGCCAGTTTCAGGTGTTAGCCTCTTTCCAGGTCAAAGCGGTAAGAGGCGTGGCAATAGAGGAATAATTCTATATAAACTGGCAATAATAATTTGCAAAACACAAAAATTGCTGTAAGGCTTGTCGCCCATGGAGGTGAGGCCAGTTATGAATGGCAGAGAGCTTTGTCCATCTTCAGGCCCTGGTCAGATATTATGTAGCTCAAGAATGGTAGTTCATTCTGCTCAATTTGCTCTAATTTGGCATGTAAATGATTCTCGCGCAGTCGTTGCAGGACTTGTTTTACTTGTTCTCAGTGTTGGGCAAGTATCTTAGAGAATATCAGAATGTCGTCCAAATACACCAGGACACAATTTTGTAGCCGGTCCTGGAAGATGTTCACAAAATTTTGAAAGATGGCTGAAGCAAGCTCGAATGGCATAACTAGATATTCATAATGACCATCCCTGGTGTTAAACGCAGTCTTACATTTGTCTCTCTCAAGGATACAAATCAGGTTGTAGGCTCCTGTAAGGTCCAGTTTAGTAAAAATGCGATCCCCGGATAGGCGGTCAAAAGTATCATAGGAAGCGGATATTTATTCTTAATCGTGATGACATTCAACCCACGGTAGTCAATACAAGGGTGTAGGGTGCCATCCTTTTTCCTCAGAAAGAAAAAGCCTGTCCCGGTGGGGGACGTGGAGGGTCAGATGAAACCCCTCTGTAGGTTATCTGCAACATAGGCTGATATAGCATGGGTCTGTGGAACAGATAGGGGGTAAACCCTTGCCCTAGGCGGCATCTTGCCTGGCAGGAGTTCGATAGGGCAATCATATTCCCAATGTGGGGGAAGGGTCTTGGCTTGTTTCTTGGAGAACATGTCAAAGCATGAGGTAACCCCTCCACGATCTCCATCCAGTGGTCACTACTGGCATGGCTGGAAGCACAGCGTCAAGGCAATGGCATTGGCAGGACACACTCCATACTGTCCTAGTCTATTCTGGGGTTATGCTTTTGAAGCCAGGGGAGTCCTAAGATAATGGGATTAACTGCCATCTGAAGGATGTACAAGGCAATGGCCTCTCTGTGGAGGGCCCATATTCTCAGGCATAGGGGTACAATTTTTGCTTTTAATATATCCTTGAATACTCCCATATACCAAGGAGACCAGAATGGGCTTGGAGAATTCCTGAACAGTAATGTTGTAGTGCTGGACAAGAACCTCATCGATGAAGTTCCATCCTGTTCTGGAATTGATGAAAGCCTCCGAGGTAGGAGAAGCCTGGTCTAATTCTAGAGAGGCAGGGACTGGGAGTTGTGTGCGGGGAATCCAGACATGGAAGCCCAGTGCTGTTTCCTGATTTTTTAGGGCTTCTGAGCATGTAGTGACCTTTCTCCCCGCAATACAGACACAAACTCTGAGACCAGCATCTCTGCTTCTCCTGTTCTGAGAGTGGTCCACTTGCATCGGCTCTCCTAAATCAGAAGGAGTGGGAATCTTGCTAGGCACCTGCAGGGCCCACTGGAAGTTAGGTGCCAGACAAAATGTTCTTCGGAAGGATTGCCATTTCCGAGTCCACTCCAGAAAAATGAATATCCACTTGGTTGCAGAGGCGGATGAGGTCATCTAAGGACGAAGGCAGGTACCATCCAGACAGCTTGTCCTTTTATATGAGGCACCAGTCCCTGCCAAAAAATGGCTACTAGGCTGTCTTTGTTCCAATCCAGTTCAACTAACATGCAGAATTGAATAGCATACTTCCCTGGGGTTTGGGACCCTTGCCTCAGCTTAAGGAGCTCGGCAGCTCAAAAAAACCCCTATAGAATTGCTCAAGGAATCCATCCAAATTGTTAAGCACTGGGTCATTATGTTCCTAGGGAGGAGATGCCTAGGCTAAGGCCTGGCCTGACAGGACAGATATGATGTAGGCCCTATTGGAAACAAACTCCTGGGCTTGAAGTTCAAAAATAATCATACATAGGTTAAGAAAACCTCTACAGGTTTTAGGATTCCCTTTGTAGCAAGGAGGAGCTGCGAGCTGGATCTCTGACACTGCCACAGGTGCTGCTGAAGCTAGAGGGGCGGCTGGTGATGTTGGAGTAGAGACCTGAGGTGTTGCTGATATCTGAAGATGGTCCATGTGGGTAGGCAGGTCTTGAACCAAGCCCGAGAGTTGCTGAAGCTGAAGGGCCAGTTGCTGGAGCAACTACAAAGCCAGTGACTCGCCTGAGCTCCTGGCCTTTGCAATCTGTCACGTTTCTAGATTGGTGAGTCCTTGGGCCATCACTGGGCACTGATGGTCTGGAGGGTCCAGGTTGACGGCAAGTCACTCCAAGTAGAGTAGAGTCACAAGGGTAGCTCTGAAAAGAGACCTTGGGAGCAGGCCACAGCAGGACTAGGAGCTGGAGTGGCTCTGAAAAGAGCTTTTGGGGGCAGGACCAGGACCTGTGTTGGCTCTGAAAAGATCCCTTGGGGGGCAGGCCCGGCAGAAATAGGACCTGGGTTGAAGCAGGAACCAGGGCCGGAGACAGGAGCACTAAGGCACGCACAATGACCTATTGCGAAGGCAATGGGAGAGGGAATACAGCCTCCCTAAGAAGGGCCCCTTTTGCTGACATCAGTGGAGGATGCCCAGCAGCCCTCCCACTCTGGTTAACAAAAGAGTGCTCTAGGCATACGTGCACATCCCAGGGACCCTGCCCCCAGCAGGACCCAAACAAGCGCGGCCTGCCCATTTGAGGTGCCTCCAAGCCCTGAAGACAGCAGTGCGGCCACCCACCACCCACTTAGGGATGCCACAGATCCACACCTGCTCTGCAAGTTTAGTGCAAAGACCGGGGCTTGGGGCACAGCCAGGGCCATGACACAGAAGACCTAAAATGGGGGGTTTCTAGCAAGTAGAACTAGTTTATTAAGTAAGTCAATGCAAATATCTCAAGCCTCTGACTCAGAGACATTTAGAGGCTTATTTTCAAAGCACTTAGACTTACAAAGTTCCATAGGTTACTATGGAACTTTGTAAGTCTAAGTGCTTTGAAAATACACCTCTTAGTATGCTTAGAGCTGCCACTGAATCCACAAGGCGAAGTTTTTATTTGTCCATTCTCTTTACTTCTCTCATCCATTCCTTACTAGTCTTTCTTCTACCTTTCCCTCTCATTCTTTCCAGTGTCCTTCCTCTGCTTCCTTCCTGTTCCCAGTCAACCAAATCAATCACATAATTATAAAATACAATTTTCTTTGTTGAATAAGAAGATATTCTATATATTAAATTGTAATTTATATTATACAAAATATTTGCATATCAGTATTATATAAAAATGCTCCTAGATTCAGATGTGCAAATTGGCACTTGCAAACTCCAATTTGTTTCTAGAGCCTGGGAGAGCTTTATTTTTTCTTCTTTTACTTTCCACCACAATCTGTACACTCTCTCTGGTTCAGATGATCCAGAATTCTAAATCTTTTTGTTAAAATATTGAGTTAGTGTGGCTAAGTTCTTGAATACTTTTCTTGAATCTCAGCCTCTCTGCTATTTTATCCCACTCCCATCAGCCTTTAATTAGTTTTGTAAACTATTCTGAAGCAATATAGCAAGTATGAATAACATTAACTGGTTTAAACATTGAGAAGCATAAATTCATCTTAACCTACTCTGGTGGTAATTGGACTTTGATTTTGTTTTTCTTTCAGAAAAGAGGAGGAGGAAAGAACTGTCAGTGCCACATACTGTGCAAAGATTGAAGACCTCCTGCAGCAGTCTGACTTTGTGATTCTGGTGGTAAATCTGACACCTGAGACCCACAAACTGATTGGTAAAAGGGAGCTCCAGATAATGAAACCCACAGCCACTCTGATAAACATCAGCAGAGGTACATTTCCCACCTCACTTCCATCTTCCTGGTTTTATTAAGGAGGCAATTTCCAAATTGTCTGCAATAGCATCAAGGTTTTGGGCCCTGTCAACCTGCACACCTTGCACCAAGCGTGAATATACATGTATATTTTCTCTTTTAAACTTGTTTTTGCATTTGCTTTGTGTGCAGATACTTTTTCCTTGGAAAATGTATGTGCATTGAGTAGAAAATGTATTCTTCATTAACAAGCAGGATTAATCAGTCACACAAGTGAATAATGCCATTCAAAAGTGCCCACAGAGCTGAAAGAATTTTGTGAGCATGCGCAGAACTTGCCACACAACCACTGGCTCACAAGTCCCAATTTCATCAATGCTATTGCCTGGACATGCAGTGTCTCTCATCTTGATTTTTCTGATTTGCTGCTAAAAAGGGAAACCAAGAAAAACAAGCTCATCCCACCAATTTAAAAAAAAACTGAAAAAAAAAAGCATTGAAAACAAAAATTGGAAAAGGAGAAACCAATATGGCAGATGTCAGGCAGCTGAGCCTTGGAGCTTCACTATGAAGTTTGGATTAGAGTAGACTAAGATTACAGCAGTTTGGAAAAGGAAGAGTAGAGTAGTGTACCACATGTGGAGGGGCATAATCGAACGCGAACGCCCATCTCCATGGGCGTCTATGTCCGAAAATGGGTACGTGAAGAAGCGGGACAAACCATATTTTCGAAAAAAATGGGCGTCCATCTTTTGTTTCGAAAATACGGTTTTGGATGGACCAAATGCCACAGATTTGGTTTTTTCTGAGCTGGGTGTTTTGTTTTTTTTTTGAGATAATGGAAAACAAAACGTCCAGCTCAGAAACGTCCTAATCCAAGCCATTGGTCGTGGGAGGGACAAATGTACAACACTGCCATAGCTGTTAGGGGTGAAGGGGGCAACTACATGTGGGTACAGTGGGTTTCAGAGGCCTCCCATTTACCACCACAAGTGTTACAGGTGGGGGGGGGGGGGGGGATGAGCCTGGGTCTGCCTGCCTGAAGTGCACTGCAGTACCCACTAAAAGTGCTCCAGGGACAGGACTTGTTGCTGCTGTATAACCTTGGCACACCAATTGACACCTGAAGACTAATCTCGCTGAAAACGTCCTTTATTTGAATAAGCACCTTTACTCACAGTTAACTGCAGATCAGAGGTTGTGCCCCACTGGCAATGAGTCTCGCTGGTATTGAGATTAGCAGTAGGTCCAAGCTGGCAGAATGGTGTACAATGCCCTCTTTCACCAACATTCAGGGTAAGAACTAAGTGGTATAACGTGGCTAACACATGAACAGGATCTAAAACTGGCTTACAAAAATGGCCACTACCTCATGGACTACCGGAAACAAAACAGGGCACACTCTGACCCAGTAAGCAGAGGGAAAAGCACCATGGGAGTAGAGCCTACCAACTACCAACATCGTGAGCATTTAACACAAGCTAGTGGAAATCACGGAGCCCAATAGCCATACACCCACCACAATGCATTGCTGATGTGACTCTGCAGTGCCCTTAACAGAAAAGGTGTCACACTCACCCGACACCCACATCAGGACTAGGGAAAGGCTGTCAGAGGATAGAACACATTCTGCTGTCATGGAGGTGGGTACGGAATTTGAGGCTGGCATACAGGCTGGGAAAAAAAGTTTGTAAGTGGGGGTTTTTTGATGGGAGGGGGTTAGTGACCACTGGGGGAGTGAGGGCAGGTGATCTCCAATTCCCTCCAGTGGTCATCTGGTTAGTTGGGACACTTTTTTGGGACTTGTTTGTGAAAAAAAAGGGTCCAAAAAAAGTGACCCAAAATCGCGTTAAAAACGCCTTTTTTTTTGATTATCAGCTAAAGACGCCCATCTCTCCTCGGCCGATAACCACGCCCCAGTCCCGCCTTAACCACGCCTCTGACATGCCCCGTCAACTTTATTCATTCCTGCGACGGAGTGCAGTTGAAGACGCCCAAAATCGGCTTTCGATTATACCGATTTGGGCGCCCGCGAGAGAAAGACGTCCATCTTCCGATTTAGGTCGGAATATGGGCGTTTTTCTCTTTCGATTATAAGGTGGATAGTCTGCCAACTCCCAATAAGGCCCAAAGCGGATTATATTCAGCAGGATTTCAATAAAAGCAGCAAATATGAGATTAAAGTAGATAATTTTTGAATAAATGTACTCCTGTGCTCCTGAAAAGAATAAGAATTGAGTTCTCAACTCCTTTGGTAAAGAACGCCAAGGATACACAGTTTGATAACAAAACTGAACTATTCAGAATTTTTTTAATAATGAAGGAAAATAAATTAATCGTGTATCAATAGCTCTTAGGAAAAGAAACAGATCAACTAAATACTTGGAGCTTGTGCCTTCAAAAATCTTGTAGATCGAATTATACTAATTTAAAAAGCACATGAGTTTCCATTGCAGCCAGTGCAGACGACTCAGAGAAGGAGTACTCTATCAAACTTCTTCAGATGGAAAATCATTTTGGCTGTGGTATTGAAGCAGCTATAGTTTAAAATAAAGTTTTACAGAAAGAGTTAAATACAAACTGTTACAGTAATCTAAATGAGATAAAATAAGAGCCTGAACTAATAGCAAAAAATGCTTTTCAAAAAATAATGAATATACCATGAGTATGCATCTCTTCTGAGGCATCTTAATTGTATGTCCCCATTTCCTTACCCCACCATAATGCGAGACTCATCCATGAGCTGGAGCATAATTGGACTGGTGGTTGCTGGGTATCCTGTGAGGTCCAGTGATGTCAGGTCTGGCCAGCCTCTGCTGCTACAGATTCTTGAACTCTACCTCTCCAAAGCTCTGCCTGTTTTGGTCAGTGGGTCTGTGACTTCTCATCACTTGGCCTCCTGCCAAGAGGGCTGCCTGGATGCCCTTGGGCCTGCAACTCTGCCTGAGCTACTTCCCTTGGACCCCATAGCTCCATCCAAGCTGCCTGGAGCTGTTCATATTCTTTGCCGCTGGGCCCCACAGCTCTGCCTGAACTGCTTGAGGCTACCTCCCACTGAACCCCATAGCTTCACCTACTGTGTCTGGGGGTGCTTCCCAATGGACCCTACAGCTCCTTCTGAGCTGCTTGGGGCCATCTGCTGCCTCTGCCGGCTAAACCAACCTTCTTCAAAAGGGGCCTCTGCCAGATCCACAGCTCTTAGCTGTTTTGTGAATCTAGCTCTTTGGAATTCTAGCCCTCTGGAGCCTATGACCTGCCTGGAAGAATCCTCCCAGTGGGCCAAGATATGTCATACCTTATCCTTTTAGTTGTGGTGAGGAGTTTGCCTTGACACTTAAACAAATTCCTGTCACTTCTGTGTAATATGTATACCTTACCACATATTCTTTTCCTTCCACTTTTGCAGTTATTGTCATCTAAAATGTGCAAGCAATAAGTTAGTGATTCTTCTTTCACTGTGAAACCAGAAATTTACATGCTCCACCCTTTGTTATTCTGTTTGCCCTAGATTCTTACTGATGGATTAGTTTACAGATGGCTACCTTCACTGTGCTGTGCTAACCATGGAATTCTATAGAGAGCACTTCTATAGAATTCCATGTGCTATAAGAATATTTCAGTCTTCAGTGACAATGCTTCCGTTTAGTTTTTTTTTTTTTTTCCTAGTTTGCCACCAAGTTGCTCTTTGCAAGATAATTCTGTTTTCCATAAGTAACATTAGAAAGATACGAAGGACATGGAGATAGCAAGCAAATGAACTATGGATAGTCCGGACATATCTGCTTTGCTAGAGTCCTCGTAAGAGATCCAAGTTATGACATTAGTAGTGGATAAGGTGTGAGTCAGGTTATCAGGAATGAATTTGCCTATAATTTTCCAGACTTGTAGCCAAAAATTGTAGATTTCTGGGCATTCGAATAGCGTATGAACCAGGGTACCAGTCACCTGACTACAATGCCAGCAGGATGGAAATGGCAATAGGCCTGCTTTATACATCTTGTTGATTCTATATATGACACGTAGAAAATCCACATGGAAAACATTTCCACCTAAGCATATTTTATAAACTCCGCCTAGATTTAGGAGCAGTATATAGAATATGCTTAGTTGATACCCAGTGCCTAGAACTATGCACCTCAATTTGCACCAACGAAAATGTGGTGTAAATTGCGGTGTATAGATTTAGGCACAGAGGGCCATATTCTATAATTAGGCATGTAAATTTTGAAACGCCTATGAAACACTCATTTCCCTGCCTGTAACCACACCCCTTTTGTCTGTGCACTTTAAAATTTAGGTGCAGTGCATTACAGAATATGCTTAGGGAGTTGTGCGCGTAAATTCTAATTCTCCGAGGACAAGCAGACTGCTTGTTCTCACATGTGGATTGACGTCCGTGTTGGCCCAGGATACGGCAAGTTTTTCAAACAAAAAATATATTAAAATTTTGCCAGAGTCTTTGGGTGCGTGAACTGCGCTCACCGCGCATGTGCGGACGACTTCCCGCCCGATGCGCGAGCATGCCCCTTTAGTTCTTTTTTGTCCGTGACGAGGTGACAGGATTTTTCTTGTTCTCGTTTTGGCCCAGGAACAGAGTATGACGACTTTTTTCGTCTGTTTTTCTATTTTCTTTTATTTTAAGTCATTTCTAAAAAAAAACAAAAAAACAAACATATCTAATCCCGGAGTTCTTCCTTAGTTTTAGTCCTTTTCTAAGTTTTCTTTCTTTTCGACGCAGTCGGCTTTAGGCCGCGCGGTCGGGTTCTTCCCTTTCTTTTGTGCCCTCTTTTTCTTTTTAAAGGCACAATCGCGTCTTTTGATTTCGCCAAAGCCGTTTTTCCTTCCGTCATCAAAGACACCCAGCAGCTTCAAACCCAGCCGCTTGTAGTCTGTGTCTTCGTATGAAGAAACGGACCCAAATGTCTTGAGAAGTCCAATGAGAAAAGCTTTTTGGGGCTCGGTCCGGTCCTTCGACATCAACATCAGTACCAAGGTCGGCGGCGGCAGCGACGTCGGGAGCAGAGGTAATGGCTGCTGATAGACCAACTCGCGCTGGGAGCAGTGAGGCGTCAAGTGGGTCTCCACCTGCCTTAAGGCTTCCTGTTATGCAGGCCCCCTGGGACCGACCTTTGTCGGACCCGGCCCCGAGGAGATGTGAGGATTCCACGTCCTCATCAGTACTGAGGAGTCTCGATGATGGGCGTTGAGCGAAGGCGAAGAAGCACCGTCATCGTTCTCCTTCAGCTCACGGTGCCGGGAGCTCCAGGGTGTTGAGAGAGTCGGCACCTAAGAAGCGTCAGCGCTGAGAGGATCGCTCCCCCTCTATACAGGAGGTGCCAATGTGTCAGTCTTCTAGCAGCCCGGTACCTGCTCCTGAGCCTCGACAGATTCTGACACCGTTTGTTCCACCGACCCTGCAGCCTTCTCAGATGGCAGCTCTTGACGAGCGCATCTGGGCCTTGTTTCCAGAACTTCTGGAAGGACTGCTACGTCAGTCAGCTTTGGTGTCGGGGGTGCTTGCGCCTTCCGTACCGTCTGCTGCAGCAGTGTCTGGCTATTATCCTGCAATGAGGTCCCCAGCCCCGGTGCTGCCTATGGCATCGGCGTCGGCTGCCACCCAGGTCGACTCCCTTTTGATGTCGGTGGAGGAAGCTTTGCCATGGTCCAAGCGGGTGTCGGCCTCACGACATTGCCATCGAGGACGTTGTTCCTCGGCATCAAGGCAGGCTCAGTCTCGGAGTACCTTAACAGAGGTCTTATCCGATACTGAACAGGAGTGTTCATGGGAGTCAGAGGAGGATCCCAGGTACTTTTCTTCTGATGAGTCCTATGAGATTCCCTCTGAACCTTTCCCTCCACCAGAGAGTCTATCCTTTTCCTCTTTTGTCCGGGAAATGGCTGACGGCTATTCCCTTCCCTGTGGAGGTTGAGGATGAGCCCAGAGCTCAGATGCTCGAAGTCCTGGACTATTCTTCTCCACCTAAAGAGGCTGTAACAGTTCCTCTGCATAAGGAACTGAAGGAAGTCCTTATGCGGAAACTGGTCGGATCCCTCTGTCTAGCCTGTGATCCCGAAGAATCTGAATCCCAGTATCAGATCCACGGTGAACCTGGATTGATGAGGTCTCAGTTACCCCACAATTCTATGGTGGTGGACTCCGCCCTCGAGAGAGCCAGGAGTACTAGAGATATGCTTCGCACCGCCAGGCAGAGAAGCTAGGACTCTTGATTCTTATGGGAGGAACACGTATCAGGCTGCTATGCTTGCCGCCAAAATTGTCAGCGTTTTCAAGGCAGAAGAAAAAGAACTGGGTTCGTGAGCCCTTGGGCCACTGCCGAGGAGCGGCAGTGGCAGGCAAAACCACCCCAAACCAGAGACAAAGGTAGAACTCTGACAGAAACAGCTAGACTTCACCTGCACTTGGCCGCCCTTCTCCAGGAGTTGAGCCCCTGGGTGCAGGCGGCCTGCAGGACTTACCGGACAGGGCAGGAACTGGATACCAACTTGAATGAAAAGGGACTGAGGGTCAGAGGGGAAAGGGAAATACATGGGAAGCAAGACAGACTACTGGGCTAGGACTCACGGACAGACAATACAACACTAGGCAGGAAATGGACAGGCTTGAGAGCAAGGACTAAAAGATGCAAAGCAGCCCCTAAGAAAGGAGACACAGACAGGTAAGAGACAGAACTGAAAGCTGTCAGGCAGCCACTAAACAAGAAACACAGACCACCAAGAACTAGACAAAGAAATACAAACAAGAAACAAGACTGGGAAACAAAGCAATACAGTACAAGATAAACTACACAAAGACTAGACTAGAAACAGGCAAGACTCTCAGACAATAAACTGGACTAGGCAGAAGTGCACAGAGCACACCAGCATACCAGGGACCTTAGGCGATGCAAAGGCAAACACAGAAGTTTCCAGGTGATTAATAAAGCCCATCAGCTGCTGAAGTTCAGCTGCAGGAATCACAAGGCAGCTACGAGTGCTGTTCAAGCACAAACAAGAGAAGCAAGGCTGGCAGCCCGGAAGATCTGGACCGGCCTGGGCTGAAGTCTGGAACGTGTGACAGTCCATAGCAGCCACCGGTTCTGGCCACCAGAGGACGAGGTGAGCACAAACAAGGAAACATTCACATACGTGTCAAAAATTCAATCATACTAGCTCTTTACGAGCGTACACTTGCGGAACTCGGTGAGGCAGCTGTCTAGCTTGGTTGATGCACTCTCTCCGGAGCAAGCCGAGCCTTTTCGCCAGCTGGTCAGGCAGCAGAAGGCGTGTCGAAATTTCCTGGCCAGGGCTACGTTTGACACTTTTGATGTAGCATCCAGAATTGCTGCTCAAGGTATAGTGATGCACAGACTCTCATGGCTGCGTGTCTCTGACCTGGATCATTCGGTCCAGCAGTGAATGGCGGATGTTCCTTGCCGGGGGGGGGGGGGGGGGGGGGACAACCTTTTGGTGAGAAGTAGAGGACCTTGTTGATCAGATAAAGAAGCATAATGATGCTATGGATTCTCTCTCCCACCAGATGTCTTCTGCTAATACCTCCTTATCTAGGAGGTGTTTTGGAGGGAAGAGGAGTGCTCCCTATTCCTATCCTAGGCGTAGGTACACTCCTGCTTCTCGGCAGCCTGCCCAGGCTCAGCCCCAGCACGCTCGTTCTCGTCAACTGTGTGCGTCTAAGGCCCATGCTGCTCCCCAGCAAAAGCAGGGGACGGGCTTTTGACTGGCTCCAGTTACGCATAGCCTCAGTAAAAGCGTCCGTACTGGATGACTTGCCGATTGGGGGGAGGTTGTTATTTTTTCACCAAAGGTGGCATCTCATAACCTCCGACCAGTGGGTTCTTCAAATAGACCGGTTACGATACACCCTCAAACTGGAATCCATACCTCCAATTGCCCACCGGAAGCTCATTCGTACAGCTCCCAGCACAAGCAGGTACTTGCAGAGGAACTCTCCGCCCTTCTAAAGGCCAATCGATCGAACCTGTTCCGACCAGGGGAGAAGGGCTGGGATTCCATTCCAGGTACTTCCTTGTGCAGAAAAAGACAGGGGGTATGCGTCCCATCCTAGACCTAAGGGCCCTGAACAAATTCCTAGTTCGAGAAAAGTTCAGGATGGTTTTCCTGGGCACCCTTCTTCTCATGATTCAAAAGAACGATTGGCTATGCTCTCTGGACTTAAAGGATGCTTACACACACATCTCGATACTTTTCAGCTCACAGGAGGTATCTTCAATTTCGCTGGAACGCAGCACTTTCAGTACTGGGCGTATTGCCTTTTGGTCTGGCGTCTGCGCCCAGAGTGTTTACAAAGTGCCTAGCGGTAGTCGCAGCATCTCTACGCAGACTGGGAGTGCATGTGTTCCCTTATCTCAACGATTCGCTGGTGAAGAGCACATCGGAGACAGGTGCTCTACAGTCCATGCAAGTGATTATTCAGGTGCTAGAGCTACTGGGATTCGTGATCAATTACTCCAAGTCCCATCTCACCCCATTTCAAAAGTTGGAATTCACTGGGGCTCTGATGAACACAAAGACAGCTCGAGCTTACCTTCCCGAGGCAAGGACAGACAATCTTCTGTCCCTGGTGTCCATAGTTTGAGCGTCTCAACAGATCACGGCTCGGCAGATGTTGAGACTTCTGGGGCACATGGCCTCCACAGTTCATGTAACTCCCATGGCACATCTAATATGAGATCAGCTCAATGGACCCTAACTTCCCAGTGGTATCAAGCTGCAGGGGATCTAGAGGATGTGAACCAGCTGTCCAGCGACTTCCGGAATTCTCTTCAGTGGTATACGATCCGATCTAATTTGATCCTGGGACGTCCATTCCAAATTCCTCAGCTACAAAAAGTGCTGATGACGGATGCATCCCTCCTGGGGTGGGGAGCTCATGTAGATGGGCTTCATACTCAAAGAGCCTGGTCCTTTCAGGAAAAAGGTCTTCAGATCAATCTCCTGGAATTGCAAGCAATCTGGAACGCTCTAAAGGCTTTCAGAGATCGGCTGTCCAATCAAGTCATTTTGATTCAAACAGACAATCAGGTTGCCATGTATTACACCTACAAGCAGGGGGGCACCAGATCTCGTCGTCTGTGTCAGGAAGCTGTCCATCACGGCATGTTTCTCCAAGCCACATATCTGGTAGGAGTAAACAACAGTCTGGCTAACAGGCTAAGCAGGATAATGCAACCTCATGAGTGGTCTCTGAACATGGGTGTTGCCTGCAGGATCTTCCGAGCGTGGGGCACCCCCTCGGTGGATCTTTTTGCCACTTAGATCAATCACAAGGTCTCTCAGTTCTGTTCCAGGCTTCAGGCCCATGACAGACTAGCGTCAAATGCCTTTCTCCTGCATTGGGGAACAGGCCTTCTTTATCCTCCCATACCTCTAGTAGGGAAGACTTTGCTGAAACTCAAGCAAGACCGCGGAACCATGATTCTCATTGTCCCCTTCTGGCCATGCCAGATTTGGTTACCTCTTCTTCTGGAGTTGTCCTCTGAGGAACCGTGGAGATTGGAGTGTTTTCCAACCCTCATCACCCAGAACGAGGGGTCACTTCTACATCCCAGCGTCCAGTCTGTGGCTCTCACAGCCTGGATGTTGAGAGCTTAGAATTTGCCTCCTTGGGTCTTTCAGAGAGTGTCTCCCAAGTCTTGCTGGCTTTCAGGAAAGATTCCACGAAGAGGTGTTACTCTTTCAAATGGAGGAGGTTTGCCAACAGCAAGGCCCTAGATCCTCTTTCTTGTCCTACACAGACCCTGCTTGAATACCTTCTACATTTGTCAGAGTCTGGTCTCAAGACCAACTCCGTAAGGATTCACCTAAGTGCAATTAGTGCTTATCATCGGCGTGTAGAGGGTAAGCCTATCTCTGGACAGCCTTTAGTTGTTCGCTTCATGAGAGGTTTGCTTTTGTCAAAGCCCCCTGTCAAACCTCCACCAGTATCATGGGATCTCAATGTCGTTCTCACCGAGCTTATGAAATCTCCTTTTGAGCCATTAATTTCTGCCATCTGAAGTACTTGACCTGGAAGGTCATTTTCTTGGTGGCTGTTACTTCAGCTCGTAGGGTCAGTGATCTTCAGGCCTTAGTAGTGCATGCACCTTATACTAAGTTTCATCACAACAGAGTAGTCCTCCGCATGCACCCTAAGTTCCTGCCGAAGATGGTGTCGGAGTTCCATCTGAACCAGTCAATTGTTGTGCCAGCATTCTCTCCCCGTCCTCATACCCACCCTGGCGAAAGCAGTTTGTATACCCTGCACTGCAAGAGAGCATTGGCCTTTTACGTGGAGCAGACAAAGCCCTTCAGACAGTCCACCCAATTGTTTGTTTCTTTCGATCCCAACAGGAGGGGAGTCGCCACTGGAAAATGCACTATCTCTAATTGGCTAGTAGATTGTATTTCCTTCACTTATGCCCAAGCTGGGCTGTCTCTAGAGGGTTATGTCACGGCTCATAATGTTAGAGCCATGGCTGCGTCAGTGGCTCACTTAAAGTCAGCCTCCATTGAAGAGATTTGCAAGGCTGTAACGTGGTCATCAGACAACACATTCAGATCTCACTACTGCCTTCAGCAGGATACCCGACGCGACAGTCGTTTTGGGCAGTCAGTGTTGCAGAATCTGTTTGGGATTTAGAATCCAACTCCACCCCCCTAGACCCATTTTTATTCTGTTCCCAGTTAGTTGTTTATGGTTTCAGGTCAATCTATTCTATGTCCTTGCCGTTGCAAGGCCAATTGACCCATGTTCATTGTTTTAAGTGAGCCTGGATGCTAGAGATACCCCACATGTGAGAACAAGCAGTCTGCTTGTCCTCGGAGAAAGCGAAGATACTTACCTGTAGCAGGTATTCTCCGAGGAGAGCAGACTGATTGTTCTCAGAAACCCGCCCACCACCCCTTTGGAGTTGTTATTACTTTGTTCTATGCTTTTTGATTAAACTAAAGGGGCACGCTCACGCGATAGATGGGAAGTCATCCGCGCATTAGCGGTGCACACTGTTCACGCAGCAGAAGACTCTGGCAAAATTTTTATATATTTTTTTTTGCTTTAAAAAATTGCCATTTCCTGGGCTGACGCGGACGTCGACCCACATGTGAGAACAATCAGCCTGCTGTCCTCGGAGAATACCTGCTACAGGTAAGTATCTTCGCTTTATTGCCAATTAGTGCTCATTATTGCTTTTTAAGTGCTGTTAACAATGCTGATTGGCTTGTTAAGCCAATTTTAATGCGCATTTTTACAGAATATGCATGGATTTTGGCACTGATCTCTAGGCACACTATATAGAATCCGGGGGATAGTGTGTAGGGCTAAGGGCTTGCCGTGAGTGAAGTCACATAAGCTTTTGTACCATAAAGAGGCAATCGGGCTCATTTTCAAAGCACTTAGACTTACAAAGCTCCATAGATTACTATGGAACTTTGTAAGTCTAAGTGCTTTGAAAATACGCCTCAATATGTCCAAAAAATGTATCTTTTCCGACTGGGCTCTAACAACATTGGAGCCAGGTGAGTTGGGGAAATGAAGAGGGAGGATGCAATGATGCAGTTGTCACCATTAAAAGTATAGAGAATTTGGTAGATAGTGAAAGGCTTGTAAGACAGAGAAGCTCTTCGGTGTTGGTTCTACTGATCTAGGTCTGCTACAAATGTTTGCACAAGGCCAGGATGGCCTAAGTGATATCTTTATATAAACACTGAAATTAGAGGTTCAGGCCTAGAAGGATAGTCCACACCTTCCTTGATGATGAGCTTAAATTTAGGACCTTGAAGTTGGCTTTTAACAGCTGACACTAGGTTCATGGATCTAATTGATGTCCTAATGGGCTATCAACCTCTCTAGCTCCTCATTTGGAGGACAGGCCAGTGTGCTTTTGTGAAAAATCTCATTCCTTTGCTCAAGGTGAGTCCAGGATTCTGAAGACTTCAAGGAGCCAAAAAGAATCAGTCCTAACTGGGTACTGTTAACACATTGATGGATGGCTCTGAAAGCCATTGAGATGCACCATCTGAAGAGGCTCCATCTAGCAGTGAGCTCTGGGTGCAGACAATGAAAGGTACAGTTCAGGACTTTATGGGATCAATCTCTAGAGAGTCATGAATGATGTCCAGTCCAGCTCCCTACAAGGCTAACTCTACTGCTGTATTTTTCAAGGTGTAATTGCCCCAAAGAATCACTGAGTCACTCATTTAGAAATATTAGTATACTTGACTCTGCTTATTACATGACTCTGTGCTTTCTGCAGTGTATTACAGGTTCTAAGTTTCTGTTGTATCTCTCCACTGTTGCCACAAATGTGGTGACTTTAGATCCACCCACTTCCCACCCTGGAGGTGACATCATAGCCCAAGTCTTTTAAATTTTACATTGCTTTGCAGCATATGCCTAAGTCTGCACCATGTTTGTGCTCTTTTATGGGCACAAAAAGTATGCTATGGGAGATCTACATATTCCTTTTCATTTTATCCTAGTTTTATTTTTCCGTCCGGCTTGCACAATGTGTAACCATTTCCCAATCCCAGTTCGCTGGAATAATAAACTTAACTAAACAAGATCTACATCAACATAAGGTGAGAAATCCTTCTTTTCTAAATATCAAACCAGTGGAAGTTAATATCCACCCAAAGTCATCTAACTCACCTAAAATTCATGTTGGACTACTTAATGTAGTTACTGTATGATCACTTTATAATTTTATTATTTATTTATTTGAATTTTGCTCACACCTTTTTCAGTAGTAGCTCAAGGTGAGTTACATTCAGGTACACTGGCTATTTCCCTGTCCCTGGAAGGCTCACAATCTAAGTTTGTACCTGGCAATGGAAGGTTAGGTGACTTGTCCAAGATCAAAAGGAGCAGCACTAGGATCTGAACCAGGCACCTCTGGATATCAAGACCAGCGCTCTAACCACTGCAAGGAACAAGCGCAAGAGGGCTTTGCTCCTGCCCCCAACTCCCCCACTGGGCCACCAAGGATACAGTTAGGCCTGGAGAGGGCCTATGGTGATGCCGGGCTGGGAGGAGGGGAATTGCCACTGCTGGAGCTCTTCAGATGGAGGGGGAGGGAACAGAGGAACCTACTTGGTTATTTCAGAGGGGGAAGGGGATTGCAAGGAGGATCAGAGGGCCTGGGAGGAATTTTTTAGTTGTGCAGGTCCTGGCCGATATTCAGCTGGGGCCCACATAACTGACTTATGTGGGCCCTCGCTGAATATCGGCTGAGATCCACATAAGCTCCGGTGGCCAGGAAATCCTAAATTAGCCCTAGATATTCAGTGCCAGGCCATATGCAGACACCGTCACTGAATATCCAGGGCTAATTTAGCTGGCGATGGTCAGTGTTTAAAAAAAATCGACGCCACCAGCTGAATATCTACCCCCTAGTTTTTAAAGTTGGTAGTCTGTATCATCTGAATATCAGCCTGTTTCTTGTTGGCTGCAGCACAATTGTGTTGCCCTAGAATAAAGTGTACATACAAAAGGACAAGTATATGCTAAGTTATTTTGTATTGTACGTTGCTGTTGATTTTTGGCCTTGTAATTTCTGTTGGATGTATCTATAACATCATCTTTGTTTTAAACTTAGGTGCTGTGGTGGACCAGGATGCCCTTGTGGAAGCATTACAAAATGGGGTCATTAAAGCTGCAGCTTTAGATGTGACGTGCCCTGAACCACTGCCAAAGTAATACACTGAGACATGAGTATAATCTAAGTATAAGCCTCAACAGGGTGCAAGATTAGAGATGCAGTTAGAGTGAGGGACTGCAGTTAGGGCAGGGTTAAGGCTAGGCATATGCTTAGGCCCCAAATGTGTAGGAGGGGCACTTAGACGTCTAATTCAAAAATTCCCAAGCAATGACATACCTACCTTAGTAGCCACCTGGAGCGGAGCACCCCCCTCCTCCTAGCAAGGGGTGTGCAGAGCAGGTGCACGGCTGTCGGCTCTGCCGGTCCCATGCCCCCTCTGATGTTATCTTCCTTTTCTTGGGTAGGGGAGAGCCAACAGCCGTGTCCTCTGTGCACCCCATTGCTGTCTGCACCTGGGACGTACTGTCCTCACTGCCTCACCTTTGATACACTAGAGTTCTCAAAGCAGATCTGGCCCTGGTAAGTCACCTACTAGAAGAAAGAAAAGTGAGAAAGAGGGACCAGTGCCATAGTTCTGTGCATCGTCCTCTACTCAGCTGTTTCCTCCTCTGATGATTGTCCTCTGCAGTCAGAACCACACAGGGCTTCTGCATATGAGAGTTTTAAAATGTATTTATATTATAGTAGAGGGGGGCCAATATGTTGGATATTTTCCTTTTATTCTGCAAATTGTGCAAGACCTGACTCTCAGAGAGCCTTTGGTTTGGTCTTATGTTTTATGCTATATCTATTGCTAGATTCGTTTTAATTACTTATAAACCATCTTGTACCCAGAGGTATTGGTGGCTAAATTTGCAGGGGTCTCTTTTTTATGTAACTATAATTCCAAGCCTTTTTAAAACATGTTTTATATATTGAAAACATTTATAACAATCAAGTAATTACGTGTACAACAAATAAACACTGAGCAGGCAACCAGATCAGAAAGTGAAGAAAAAAAAAAGGTAGAAGCATGAAGCCCTACTGCACTATGGCGTCCTGTTACTAAGCTGTGGTGAGCATTAATGCATGCTTCATTTCAGCTTAAAATGGCATACTGTGGGGCATGCTGAGGCATCCCGCGATAATATTTGAATGTGTGTGCACACCCGGTGCATAAAATATATACATCACAAATTGAAACTTCACAATATATTTGCATGGGGCTTTTAGAAAAAATAAAGCCCCCAATTGAAGAGCTCCGGCTGTCTTCATCACGAACTGCCTCGTCATCTTTTTTTTTTTTTTTTTTTAACTTCTCTTTATTCAGAAACAGCCACATCTGGAGGGTTATTTTCAATACGATGCCTAAATCCAGTTTTGGCCTCTTCTGCTCTTTTTTTCATCATTTCTCGCTGAAGTGTGACCATGACGTTCCGACAGTGGGATAATGTTCTTAGTTTTCCTGAAGATAGACTACACCAATTACTAAGAGATCCTCTATTCACTGGAGAAGAAGACGACACATCTTCTACGGAAGAATCACTAAATAAATGGACAGAGGCTATAGCGGTAAAGAAGAATGTTATACATAATGAATTACACTTCTCCACCATTCTACAATATTGTACAGCACAAAGGATTCCTCATGGATTATGCATTTCTAAGGTTCCCACTATGTACTTGGACAACCAAGTCTTTTTAGATAAGTGGTGTGCCATACTTAACAGATGTTCGTTGGACCTGATGATTCTTATTGCAAAGACTGCCAAACAAAAGAGTGAGGAATTAGATGAGATTTTTAATACTAAAATTGATGTTTTATGAACTACAGACAAAAATTTTAATTTTGTCTTACATGACATGAATAAACGGTTAGACCGTTTCCGGAAGGAGATTAGAGTCATGAAAAGTGATAAAGTTGTAAGGGACGATTTTGACTATAGGAAAGGTAATGTGTACCCATGGGCAAAAGCTAAACCTTATGGTAAACCAAGGGTTGATAGGAATTATAAAACTATTCCCTCTAGATCAACTAGTTATAATGCATCCAAGGAGTCACACACTGTACATGAAAATGGAAGGAGCAGAAAAAGAGTTTTGAAACAATTCTGAAGATCTATGCACTTCACCTCCCACTAGTCCAGCTCAACCACAGTCGCACATTGTTTTGACTTAAAATCAGGTTAGGACATCATATACTGTTCTTTCACCTGATGAGGCAGTTTAACCCATTCACAAACCTCTATCACCCTCTGTTCCTTTTCCACCTTCCTTCTCTTTTGTAGAGAATATTTGGGAACCACATCCCCTCCGAGCTCAAAAACTGGCTGTTCCACCACAACCTGTGGATCATTATCAGTCCTCCCATCAATTGGGTCAGTACAGACGCAACTTTCAACAAGGACTTGTCCCGATTAGAGATTGTGGGAGAGGCAGGGACAGACGGAGATTTTGACACCCCAGTTGGAAGTAGAAATTCCCATCTTCAATCTTTCAAATGTAACACTTACTAGAAATCAAGAGATTGCCCTTAAAAAAGGACTTTCCTGTGTTCCTACAGTACGTTATAATACTTTTCAAACTTGTATTGACGTTTTAAATTTATTTGCAAATTACAAATTACACATTTATTTTCTACCACCAGTCCTTCTCACCTGGACTTCTCTGTTGTATAAAAATCCATCTACAGGAGTTCCTACAGGTCAAACAGACCCATTGATATATACATTCAATCAGTGTGTTGAAAAAGATATGATCCTTGAAAAGCAGAAGAAACAGTAATTTTATAATTTAACATCAGAAGAGTACCGTGGCATGAGGTCCCTAGCAAAGAACAAGGAGATAATCATCAAACTCGCCAATTAAGGCGGAGGTATAGTGTTACTTGACAGAGAAACATATATACAAGAAATTTATAAACAGCTGTCAGACCATGAATATTACATTCCACTTAAAGAAGGTCCCACTACAACATTATGAAAAGAAATAGTGGAAATTGTTGATTTAGCTGCAAATGCTGGTTTTCTAACTTCAAGAGAAAAAGATATTTTTAAAGTTGATTTTCCAGTGGTACCCATCATTTATATACTTCCAAAAATACACAAGTCTGTTACTCAACCTCCAGGGAGATCAGTTGTCTCAGGCAATGGGTCAGTTCTGGAACCTTTATCAAAGTTTGTTGATTTTTTTTTCTTTGTCCATTTGTACCGAAGATTAATTCTTACATCAAGGATTCTACACATTTCATGAATATATTGAACGATGTTAATGGTGATCTTACAAGCTATATTATGGTTACACTAGATATAGAATCACTGTATATGAATATACCATAATTGGAAGCTTTAATCATCATTGAAGAAATTTTAAAAGAAAGGACCACATATGGTCAGATTCCCAATTACTTGATAGTAACTTTTACAACTATAGCTTTAATCAAAAATTATTTCAGATTCAAAGAAACGTGTTACTAAAATATAAAAGGTACTGCCATAGGGGCCACTATGGCCCCTGATTTGGCTAATCTGTTTGTTTCATTGTTTGAAAAGACCTTTTTGGAAGAAGACTACTGCAACAGTGTTTTCTTAGGATGTAAGACCCTAATCCTGAAGAAACTTCAGACTACCCAAAACACAGCAGCCAGACTTATCTTTGGCAAGTCAAGATTTGATAGCGCAACACCTCTTCGAGAGAAGCTTCATTGGCTCCCCATCAGAGAAAGAATAAATTTTAAAGTCCACACTCTGATTCATAAGATCATGTATGGAGAATCCCCTAACTACATGAATAACCTCATCGACCTCCCAACCAGAAATAGATCATCGTCTTCTCATACTTAACTCAATTTACACCTTCCCAACTGCAAAGGTATTAAATACAAGACCTCCTATGCATCCAGTTTCTCCTTTTTGAGCAGCCAGCTTTGGAACGCTCTGCCAAGATCCATCCGAACAATCAACGACCATCTATCCTTCAGAAAAATGTTGAAGACCCATCTCTTCAAGAAGCTTACCCTAACGACCCAACTTAACTTTTAAGCCCACCTACATGATTCCTGTCCTGACGATTATTATACCTTAGACCATGTCTCCCAATCTCCTTATGCTCATCCCTCAATCTTTTCCTCTCTATCCTTCCTACTCCTTACCCCTCTCAATCTCTTTTTCTTTTGCTCATCCTATCTTTGTTTACCTCTTCATGTTTAATTCACATATCTTCATAACCCTACTATTACTATGTTTACTACAACTTGTAATATTCTCCTTCAAGACTTTGTAATTCTATTTACTATGTAAGCCGCATTGAACCTGCTATCTGTGGGATAGCGCGGGGTACAAATGTAATAAATAAATAAAACAGCTTTCAAAAATGAGATTATCCTTTACAAGTGGTATATCAATGATAATTTTATCGTGTGGAAAGGCAGTGTTGATCACCATTTGTTTTTATTCAAGGTTAAATATTCAGTACATAATGAAAATGTAATTAGGTTTTTGGATATGTTGGTTAAGAAGACTGGAAATTCTTTCCAAATTTCCATTTACAAGAAACCAATGGATCTTAATACTTATTTACACTACTCAAGCTTTCATGATAGAAATCTGAAGAAGAACCTCCCATTGTGCCAATTTTTGAGGTTACATAGACTTTGTAGCGTTACTTCAGATTTTGAGATACAGGCTAATATTTAGAGCACGTAGATATTCTGAAAAGCTTATTAAAGATGTGTACCATAGGGCCAAGATCACAAATAGGGAGATATTATTTACTCAGAGAAAAGAAAAGTCCAGATTTTGTCTGTACATTATGGTACTCCCATTTAGCAGGAACATAAGAGTAGCCATATGGCTACCAATGGTCCATCTAGCCCAGTATCCTGTTTTCCAAACTGTGGCCAAGCCAGGTCACAAGTACCTGGCAGAAACCCAAATCATGGCAACAGTCCCTACTACAACTCCAGGGCAAGCAGTTGTCTTCCCCATGTCTGTCTCAATAGCAGACTATTGACTTTTCCTCCAGGAATTTGTCCAAACATTTTTTAAACCCAGATACTCTAACCGCTGTTACCACATCCTCCGGCAAAGAGTTCCAGAGTGTAACTATTCATTGAGTAAAAAAATATTTCCTCCGATTTGTTTTTAAAATTATTTCCATGTAACTTCCTTAAGTATCCACTAGTCTTCTACTCGTTCTAGACCACTCAGGAGTTTGTAGACCTCAATCATATCTCTCCTTATCCGTCTGTTTTCCAAGCTGAAGAGCCCCAACCTCTTTAGCCTTTCCTCATGCGAGAGGACTTCCATCCCGTTTATCATTTTGGTCGCTCTTCTTTGAACCTTTTCTAATTCCACTATATTTTTTTGAGATATGGCAACCAGAACTGGACACAATACTGAAGGTGCGGACACACCATAGAGTGATACAAAGGCATTATAGTAGTTTTGGTCTTAATCACCACCCCTTTCCTAATAATTCCTAGCATCCTGTTTGTATTTTTGGCCACCGCCACACACTGAGCAGAAGATTTCAGCATATTATCTACAATGACACCTAGATCTTTTTCTTGAGTGCTGACTCCCAAGGTGGACCCTAGCATCAGCTAACTGATTCAGATTATTCTTTCCAACGTGCATCACCTTGCATTTGTCCACATTAAATTTGATCTGCCATTTGGATGCCCAGTCTTCCAAATTCTTAAGGTCTTCCTGCAATATTTCACAGACCGCACGTTTTAACAACCTTGAATAGTTTTGTATCATCTGCAAATGTAATCACCTCACTCGTTGTATTTCCATATCATTTATAAATATGTTAAATAGTACAGATCCCTGCAGCACTCCACTGGTCATCCTCCTCCATTGAGAGAAATGATCATTTAATACTACCCTCTATTTTCTGTCCAATAGCCAATTCCTAATCCACACCAGAACCTTGCCTCCTATCCCATGACTTTTTAATTTTCTCAGGAGTCTCTCTTGAGGAACTTTATCAAAAGCTTTCTTAAAATCTAGATACACTACATCAACCAGCTCACCTTTATCTACATGCCTTCAAAGAAATTAAGCAATTGATGAGGCAAGACTTCTCTTGGCTAAACCCATGCTGACTCTGTCCCATTAAACCATGTTTGTCTATTCAGCTTATTTTCGAAAGAGAAAGACACCCATATTTCGACCCAAATCGGGAGATGGGCGCCTTTCTCTCATGGGCACCCAAATTGGTATAATCGAAAGCCAATTTTGGGCGCGTCCAACTCCAGTCTGTCGCGGGAACAAACAAAGTTGACGGGGGCATGTCAGAGGCGTGGAGAAGGTGGGCCTGGGGCGTGTTCATTGGCCAAGGAGAGCTGGGTGCCCTCGGCCGATAATGGAAAAAAAGAAGGGCGGCAGTAGCGACAATTTGGGCCACTTTATTTGGACCCTTTTTTTTTTCACGAACAAGTTCCCAAAAAGTGCCCCAACTGCCCAGATGACCACCAAAGGGAATCGTGGATGACCTCCCCTGATTCCCCCAGTGGTCACTAACCCCCTCCTACCAAAAAAAAAAGAACTTTAAAAACGTTTTTTGCCAGCCTGTATGCCAGCCTCAGATGTCATACCCAGCTCCATCACAGCAGTATGCAGGTCCCTGGAGCAGTTGTTAGTGGTTGCAGTGGACTTCAGGCAGGTGGACCCAGGCCCATCCCCCCCCTACCTGTTACACTTGTGCTGGTAAATGGGAGCCCTCCAAACTGCTCCCAAAACCCACTGTACCCACATCTAGGTGCCCCCCTTCACCCATAAGTGCTATGGTAATGGTGTAGAGTTGTGAGCAGTGGGTTTTGGGGGGGGGGGATTTGGGGGGCTCAGCACCCAAGGTAAGGGAGCTATGGACTTGGGAGGTATTTTAATTTTTTTTTACTTTTTACAAGTGCCCCCGGTTGGTGTCCTGGCATGTGAGGGGGACCAGTGCACTACGAATCCTGGTCCCTCCCACGACCAAATGCCTTGGAGTGGTTCGTTTTTGAGCTGGGCGGCTTCGATTTCCATTATCGCTGAAAACTGTTACTGCCCAGCTCAAATCCGCCCAAATCCGATGCATTTGCCCGACACCAACCGTATTATCAAAACAAAAGATGGGTGCCCATCTTTTTCGAAAATACGGTCTGTCCCGCCCCTTCGCGGACCTGTCCTCGGAGATAGTCGCCCATGGAGACTATCCCCCTCTATGTGTTCTATAATTTTAGTCTTTATAATAGTGTCCACTATTTTGCCCAGCGCTGACATCAGGCTTACCAGTCTGTAGTTTCCCGGATTACCCCTTGAACCCTTTTTAAAAATCGGCGTCACATTGGTCACTTTCCAATCTTCAGGTACTATGGACGATTTTAATGACAGGTTACATATTAGTAACAGCAGATCAGCAATTTCATGCTTGAGTTCTTTGAGTATCCTTGGATGTATGCCAACCGGTCCAGGTGATTTACTACTCTTTAATTTGTCAATTTGCCTCAGTATATCTTCCAGGTTCACCAAGATTTCTTTCAGTTCCTCTGCATTATCACACTTGAAAACCATTTTCGGTACAGGCAGATCTCTTATATCTTCTTCTGCAAAGACTGCAGCAAAGAATTCATTCAGTTTCTTCTATGGCCTTGTCCTCCCTGAGCGCCCCTTTTGCTCCTTCGTGATCTAACGGTCCCACGGATTCCTTCATAGGCTTTCTGCTTCTGATGCACATGAAACAGTTGTTACTGTGAGTTTTAGCCTCTGTGGTATGTTTCTCTTCATATTCTCTTTTAGCCTTCTTTATTAATGCTTTGCATCTGACTTGCCAGTGCTTATGTTGCTTCTTGTTGTCTTCATTTGGGTCCTTTTTCCATTCTTTGAAGGACAGACAGTCTTTTGGCTGAAGTGACCTGTTTTACTTCACCTTTTAACCGTACTGGCTGTCATTTTCTCTTCTTTCCACCTTTGCAAATACGTGGAATGCATCTGGACTGGGCTTCCAAGATGGTATTTTTGAATAATGCCCACACCTGACCTTAGCAGCCAATCCTTTTAGTTTCTTTTTAACTATTTTCCTTATTTTATTATAGTTGCCCTTTTCAAAATTAAATGCAGCTACAGGAGTCATCAAGAAACTTATTTACAAGAATTGGCACATCCTAGGGGAACGTTCTTGTTTCAAATATAAAAAACGTGTGGTTGCTTTTGCAAGGCATAAAAATATGAAGGACATTTAGTACCATCAGTACTACCCAGTAACTCTATTGTTAATTCTTCAGAAAGATCATTTGTTCACCAAAGTTGTGGTTCATGGACAGATTGTATACACTCACTATCAAGGAATTCATTCATCCAGTTACAAAACATATTTATAAATTACAACACTTTTCAGACTGCAACGGTTCATATGTTATTTCTATTATTGTTTATCCTTGCTCTCTCATTTACGTAGGTAAATCTAAGAGATTGATTAAGGCAAGTATTATAGAATATCGTAGTTGTATAAGTCGTCATGTTGAGACAGTACTACATATAGATATGAACTTAAAAACAAAAAACTAGTTAAGGTTTTGTTTTTAAGCTCATACCTATATGGAGAGGAGGGAATTTGGATGCCTTTTTGCTTAAGAACAGAAATGGATTTTTACATTAAATACTGTGGTCCCATATAGGCTCAATATGGAGACTGATCTCAAGCCCTTCTTGTGAATTTATGAATATTTATGTTATTTTTTTAAAATTGTTATCAGCAGTCCTTTATATTAATTTGAGTATGCTTAGTTAAGTATTTTAAAATATTTTTTGTATGTTTATCTGCATGTTTTTCTCTTTTTTTCACTTTGATGTTGTATTTTAGCATGTTCATATTGTTCATGTATGTTTTTACAATAGTCTTCTTCTAGGCTGTTTAGAATGAGTTATGAGCTGTTTCCTATTCACCTAACAGTTTTATAGGACTATGGGATTTGAAGTGTTTCTTATGATATCCCCTTTACGTTTCTTATGCTATTTTCAAAAAGAGGCTTGAAACATGGATTTATAACGAGGCTTGAATTGTTCCCCTCCACCCCCCGACTTGTGCCATTATGAAGAAGAGGCTTGAAACACAGCTTTTACAACGAGGCTTGGACCTATGTTTTGTTTGGTACTGTTGCTTTTTAAGTCCACACGTCAGACGCTTTTATTTATTTATTTTTGTGGATCGCGTTGTATTTTGCTATATTGCTAGTTCCTGGTTTTGATAAATACTGGTAAGTTTTTATTTTAACTTTTATTTGCTTTTTAGCACATTAGTTTTGCTTCACTACTATTAAATAATTTACTCGTCGGTCTCCGCACCGTCTTGCGTTCACAGCACTTTGATTTTCACTTCACATGTTAATCACGACACGTTAATCTGCTTTTTTGCTATTTGCAGTTTAAGCATCGTTGTACTTTGGTCGTTGTTCATATCGCTTTTATTTCACTTCCGCACAGCAGGTTTGGTCTTTGGTATTTTGCGATACCGACTTTGTTCTTTATATTTCCAGTATGTTGCGTTTCTAATACAGTATTTTGCTGCTCACGGTTTTCTTCTGTAATATTATGGCACTGTTCTTCGATTTTCATATTACGTGTTTGTGTTTTTACATTTTCCCCCCCTTTTTCTTTTTTTCAGTGTTATGAGGTCGTTTCTTTTGGTAAGGTTTATTCATTGCTTGTTTTGCTATTCATGTTGGGGTTTTTTTTTCTTAACATTCTGTTTAGATTGGTGTTCAATTTTTTTCTCATTTTCCCAGTATAATTTCATTTTATTCTATATATCAAATCTTGCCGTTTTTTTTAATTCACCCTTTTTATTTTTATCTTTCTAGTAACAGATGTTCCAATTTCACATCTCCACATCTTTCTTTACACAGTATTTTCTCTTATTTAAAGTGCAATTTCAGTTGGTGCACTGTCATATCATGATTCTCAGCATATCCTTTCTGTAACAGATGGTGTTTTACATGTTTTGCTGTACTTTGACAACTATACAAGTTGATAGACTGAGTCATATTTAGGGTTTTTGTATAGCGTTTAACTGTTAGGTTGGACCCTCCATGGTCGCTCCCCTCTTTTTTTGTTGTTCTGTGTTGTTTTTCAAAAGGGGGACTCTTTGCTCTTCTTTTTCAATACGGAAATTAAGGTGTGATATATAGAATCTGGCAGAGAATGTCTAAATAATCAAAATTATATTAAAACTCAAATTTATACTAAGTAATTTGTCAAACATCAAAAATAACTTTTAATTAAGCTGGTACATGTAACGTGGAAGGGCATTTTCGACTGGGGACCCCCATCTCTAAGGGCGTCCACCTCCGAGGATGACGCCGCAAAGGGGCGGGGCTGACCGTATTATCGAACGAGATGGGCGCCCATCTTTCGTTTCGATAATACAGTTGGGGGCGCCCAAATCTCAACATTTAGGTCAACATTAAAGATGGTCGACCTAAATGCTGAGATCGCCGGATGGGTGCCCTCGGTTTTCACCGATAATGGAAACCGATGGTGCCCATCTCAAAAACGAACAAATCCAAGGCATTTGGTCATGGGAGGGGCCAGGATTCGTAGTGCACTGGTCCCCCTCACATGCTGGGGCACTACAGTGGACTTCACAAATTGGTCCCAGGTGCATAGCTCCCTTACCTTGGGTGCTGAGCCCCCCAAAACCCACTCCCCACAACTATACACCACTACCATAGCCCTAAGGAGTGAAGGGGGGCACCTACATGTGGGTACAGTGGGTTTCGGGTGGGTTTTGAAGGTCTCCCATTTTCCACCAGAAGTGTAACAGGGGGGGGGGGGATGGGCCTGGGTCTGCCTGCCTGCCTGCCTGAAGTCCACTGCACCCACTAAAACTACTCCAGGGACCTGTATACTGCTGCGATGGACCTGAGTATGACATTTGAGGTTGGCAAAAAAAAAGTTTTTAAAGTTGTTTTTTTGAGGGTGGGGAGGGGGTTAGTGACCACTGGGGGGAGTCAAGGGAGGTGATCCCCGATTCCCTCCTGTGGGACTGCCCTACTGGTGCTAAAGTATTGACTTACTTTTGTCTCTGGTTTAACTAATAATTTGCTTTGTGTTCCTGCAAGCTGAGGATCAAGGGAGGTATTTAACCTTTTTTTCTGTCCCTTGAACTGTGATCTGGTTGATTCCTGTGCTACTGGAGTCACCCAGCAGTAGCAGTTTTCTGTTTGGAGCTCTTTTGACATTGCCTGAGGAATTTCAGGTACACTGGGCATCACTGATGTCACATTTCCCAAAGCATGGAAGGCATTTTGCAAGGGTATCCATTGAGGGAGTGGGTGTCAGTTACAAGTCGCACTCTGCTCTAGAGTCCACATTAATCCATTTGTTCCTCGGTTTGATTATATGTGGGACTGGGGGTAGATTGTCTTTAAACTGAATCCTGGGGGAGGTGATTTTTACTGTAGCCAATTCTTCCCTCAGTTGAGGCAACTCTTTTTTTCAAAGTAAAAGTGTTGGAGATGGTTTTCCTTAGGAGTAAGACATGCAGCTATTGCACTGAAATAATAGCCATTTGATTACTAAGGGGCACTTTTACTAAGGTGCGTAGGTGCCTACGCACATCCAACATGTGTCGATTTGGAACTACTGCCCGGCTACCACGAGCCCTAGGCGGTAATTCCATTTTTTACGTGCATCCAATACGCATGGCAGAAAATATTTTTTTATTTTCCACCACGTGGCACTAACCGGGCGGTAATCGGCAGTGTACATGCACTGACGATTACTGCCCGGTTAACGCGTGAGACCTTACTGCAAAATCAATGGGTGGTGGCAAGATCTCGGGCCCAAAATGGATGCACGCCAATGTTTATTTTGCCGCACGTCCATTTTTTACCCCCCAAAAAGGCCTTTTTTGCAGGCGCGCTGAAAAATGGACCTGTGCGCGTCCAATACACGTGCCTATAACAGCGCAGGCCCATTTTTCAGTGCACCTTAGTAAAAGGACCCCTAGGTTTGATATAAAGTACTTGTATTATGAAAAGAAAGACTAGATTGATTTCCACTTAATTGAAGACAATTGGCTATGTGATAGATTATATAAGAAAATCCAGCTCTGTGGTGGGTGGATTGAGGGTTAGACGGGTGGGTTTAAGTGTCCAGGAAGCCAATCCCTAATCTCTTATTTATTAAGGCCAAACAGCACAAATATATAGAGAATCTAGAGATTTTCTAAAGCTATATCTAAACACCTTTAGCACTTTGCTAACAGATTGTAGTATAAGAAGGCAAAAGATAAGTTAGAATCGCTGTTCCCTTTTAGAAAAAGCAAGACAAATTTAAGACTTTTTGTTTTGTTTTGTTTCTGGGTCCCTGGTTCACATGTACAAGCGGATGCATGTAGAAGTATGTATGACTATATCCAATGTGCTCATCCAAACTTCATCAGTTGCATTAGTCTTTGGGTTATGGACTTGTCTTAATTTTGGAAGGTTTGTTTTTGTTATTTCTTCATTAAAAAGAACGTTTTAAAAGTCTTAAAGCAGAAAGATTGTTGCATTTTGTGGTTTAAGTATTTTTAAGTTATATGCCGACAATCTGATGCTGTATGTGAGAGGTATAAATATATATCCCAAGATTCCTTCCTGCCAAATGCTGTCTAACCCAAGGAGGTTTGATTGAGGATAGGGGACGGCATGATGTCAAAAAGTTAAAGCCACTTAGGTTACTAAATGTTTCCCCTTCACCGCGCAGCCGTTGTTTTGCGTAGACTCAAAACAAAGCAAACAAACCTATGAGCTGCTGCATCCACGTTGTTCTGTATTGTTGGTAGCATTTTTATTTAATCTTACTTTTATTTTCAAATATGCCAGCTTGTGCAGCATATGGATGTACACAGAGGAAGTATAATAACAGAATAACATTTCATAGTTACAGTAGTAATTTCTTATAAATCGTAATCAGTGTGTCATTTGGAGGGGACACCCTTGCATATGTTATATTTGTGCAGAGATTTTTTTTTCTCCTGGCAAAGGGCCACTAAAGCGCAGACATCATGTTATGAGAATCAGGTGCTCAACAGAGTTTCTATCTATCTATTTCTTTATTTACGGTAGTTATATCCCACATTAGACATGAATTAGGTTGAAACCTGGGAGCATTTAAAATCTTGTTCTTTTTTTCCTGTGCCTAGATCAAAAGAGAAATATGGTTTGTGGGAACTTGCTCCTTTTTGTTTTGTGGAATGCAGTGGTATATTATAAAAATGCACTTAATATTGTTTATTACTACTATTTAAAAGTAAGATATTAAGGGCCCTGTGTTTACTAAGATGCGCTAGCATTTTTAGCGCACGCTAATGCTAGAGACACCCATATATTCCTATGGGTGTCTCTAGTGTTAGCACATGCTAATTTTTAGCACGGGGTAAAAACGTTTGCACGCCTACAGCGACTTATTTAACAGGGCCCTAAATAATGAGGGAAGAGCTACCTTCATGCAGAAGTCCAGTCAGTCTAAATGTGTCAACATTTTCCAGTTCTGTGATATATATTTATTTGTTCTTCAAGTCAGTTTAACAGCATTTTCTCAATTACCCAAATGTTAACACATCTCTAAGGGCGTCCTGGTGAAGGGGCAGGGAAACCTGTATTATCGAAACAAGATGGGCGTCCATCTTTTGTTTTGATAATAAGGTCGGGGCTGCCCAAATCTCAACACTTAGGTCGACCTTAGAGATGGTCGTCCCCTGTTTTCGGCCATAATGGAAACCGAGGAAGCCCATCTCAAAAACGACCAAATCCAAGTCATTTGGTCGTGGGAGGAGCCAGCATTCGTAGTGCACTGGTCCCCCTGACATGCCAGGACACCAACCGGGCACCCTAGGGGGCACTGCAGTGGACTTCACAAATTGCTCCCAGGTACATAGCTCCCTTACCTTGGGTGCTGAGCCCCCCAAACCTCCCCCCCCCAAAACCCACTACCCACAACTGTACACCACTACCATAGTACTACTACTACTACTACTTAGCATTTCTATAGCGCTACTAGGGTTACGCAGCGCTGTACAAGTTAAAACATGGGGAGGGACAGTCCCTGCTCAAGAGAGCTTACAATCTAAAGGTAACAAACTATGTAGTCAGTGTAGTCAGTGTATCATGAATGGGGAAGGTGGTTAGGCGCCAAAAGCAAGGGAGAAGAGATGGGTTGGGCAGGGAGGGCGCATGGCGTATGGGCTCGGGGAGTCTGTTCCAGGCATAAGGTGATGCGAGGCAGAAGGGACGGAGTCTGGAGTTAGCGGTGGTGGAGAAGGGTACAGATAGGAGTGATTTGTCCTGAGAGCGGAGGTTACGGGTGGGGACATAGGGGGAGAGGAGGGTAGAGAGGTAATGGGGGGCTGCAGATTGAGTGCATTTGAAGGTCATTAGGAGAAGCTTGAACTGAATACAGTAGCGAATCGGGAGCCAGTGAAGCGACTTGAGGAGAGGGGTGATATGAGAGTATCGGTTCACGCGGTAGATAAGACGTGCAGCGGAATTTTGGACAGATTGAAGGGGGGATAGGTGGCTAAGCGGGAGACCAGTGAGGAGAAGGTTGTAATAGTCAAGACGAGAGGTAACGAGTGAGTGGACGAGGGTTCGGGTGGTCTGTTCAGAGAGGAATGGGCGAATTTTGCTAATACTGTAGAGGAAGAAGCGACAGGTCTTAGCTGTCTGCTGGATATGGGTAGAGAAGGAGAGGGAGGAGTCGAAGATGACTCCGAGATTGCGGACTGACGAGACGGGGAGGATGAGGGCGTTGTCAACAGAGACGGAGAGTGGGGGAAGAGGAGAGGAGGGTTTGGGTGGAAAGACATGAGCCCCTCCAATCGGAATCTTCACTAGCAAAAGCCTTTGCTAGCCCTCGCGCGCCGATGCACATGCGCAGCCGTCTTCCCGCCCGAAACCGGCTCATGCCGGCCAGTCTCATATGTAGCAAGACAAAGAGAAGGGAAGACACAACTCCAAAAGGGGAGGCGGGCGGGTTTGTGAGAACAATCAGCCTGCTGTCCTCGGAGAATACCTTCTACAGGTATGTAGCATTCGCTTTCTCCGAGGACAAGCAGGCTGCTTGTTCTCACTGATGGGTGATGTCCATGGCAGCCCCTCCAATTGGAAACTGTTTTAGTGATACTCAGATTTGATGATATTTATATCTCTATATGAGACACTTTCAAATAAATTAAAAAGCTGTCAAATAAGTAAAAATTTAAAAAAAAAATCTTTTGTCCACCTTTTAAGGCACTGCCTGTCCAACTGGAACAGCTTTTGACTTTTTACAGATGGACCATGCATACATAGGCAGTCCATTATTTCTAATAATCTTTTACTGTTGCTTTCATTAGTGTTAGCTATTGTTTTCTACTTTTGACTCCTCCTACTGCCAGCAAGCTACTCCTACTGGCTTTAACCTATATAATGGGCTAGATAGCCTCCTACTGTCTCCTGTCCTGTTCTCAATCCAACCTCTTTGGTTTAACCCCTGTGGTGTGTGACATGCTGTAGCTGAGCAGAGAGAGCAAGCAGTCTGGTAAGTGTTTTTTATGTTTTGGTTTTTTTCAGTGTTTGCTGACATTGTCAAAGTTGATTTTAATGTTTAATTATTACATTAGTCTATGGGATATGTACCTGTGTTAACGCTGGTAGTTTTACTAGTTGTTTTGGTTGAGTTATTTCTTCATGAAGTAAGTTTCAAAGCTCTCTGTAGCAAGAGGACTGCTACAGTCTTTGGGATATGCACTTCGGTTAACTCTGGTAGTTTTATTAGCTGTTTTGATTGAGTCATTTCTTCATTAAGAAGCAAGTTTTACAGAGCTTTGATATTTTTTTATAGCAAGAGGACTGCTGCCTTTTGTGGTTTAAATATTTTTATGTTGTATGCTGATGCTGTATGTGAGAGGTATAAATTTGGGATATATATATATATATATATATATATATATATCCCAAGATTCCTTGCTGCCAAATGTGGACTTCTGTGACATGCTGCATCTAAACAGAGAGCAAGCAAGTGATTTTAGCGTCTGATGACATTTTCTAAGTTGATATTAATGTTTAAAGATTGCACTAGTCTTTGGGATATGTACATGTGTTAATTCTGGTAGTTTCACAAGCTGTTTTGGATTGAGTTAATAGGGATTTGTAAGGCTGTTGATCTCTATATTTATTTTATTTATTGAGATTTATTAACCATCTTTGTGAAGAGATTCTCCCAAGGTGATGTACAGTGTAACATAACTTACAATTTTGTTAACAGTATAACAATAGTAAAAAAAAAAATGACCAGTATGAACATAAATATAATAAATGAGGTAAACTTGAAAACAGCAAATTAAAACCTAATAATAAGACTACCAAGAAAAGTATCAAAAATATACACAATTTAACAGCACTGAAATTCAAATAACAGAGAGATAATACGATGTCAGCATAATATTAATAAAAATCTAATAAACACACATTAGAACACGCAAATAACAGACATGATACTAATGTTTTTCTGCAATATAGCTTATCATATAGCTGATTATTAACCTGAGTATGGCTCCAGTAACTTCCTTATCCCATTGGTAGTCTCATTCTTATGTTCCTATCTGCTTTCTGTGAGCAGAACATGGATTGGTTTGCATTATTCTAGAACTCTACTGGTTTTGTATGATTTGTTAAGTTAACACACGTTTGTTTTTTATATAGTTTTGCAGAGCATTAGCACTTTTTTTTAGGAGTGTATGTGAATCACCTCCTTCCAGTGGTATTTATTCAATTATATGTAGTCACTTGTTTATAATAGTCTTTTGATCAAACTCAGGCTTTCATACTGATTAAGCCTCTCAGAATGCTTGTTCTGGTCTTAATCCGTGTTTTTATTTATTCACTTTTATTATTTATAATTTCACAATAGTTTTGTGTCGGCTTGTTGGCATTTTATCTGTACTTTTGAATTCACCAGTTCAAGTATGAAATGTATGTTATCTTATGAATTTTTGTTTATTATTTGTGCACATAAGATATTTATATGGTTCCTTTTTATGTTTGTGTTTGAAAGGCGGTATACAAAAAAACTTAGTCAAAGCAGTTTACAGTCTCAAAGGTGGAAAGGAACTACAATAAACATTCATTCAAGTATTTATATACTGCTTAGACCTAAGCGGTTTACAGTTTTGTTTTTTTTCATTTACATGTACAGGGTCTGTCCCTAGTGGGCTCACAATCTTCTTTCTTTTTTTTTTTTTAATGAATTTTTACCTTTACATTTATTCAATAACATAAATATGTGAAATTCAGAAAACTTTACCAAAATTGGAAAAATAAAGTAAATGAATCAGAAAAATAAACTGTCTATTATTTTGTCCACAATAAAGTGATCCAAGTACTAGGAAATATAATTTTACAACAGACATTTAACTTCCATAATCAAGGAATAGAAGGTATTCAGGAATACACAGCCGAGTAGCGTTTATGCAATCTGGTATTACCCCAACTTATTCTTTACTATTTATAAATTCCAATAGTTTCCCAGGAAATATATGGAAGCTATTTCTGCCAAAGGACGTATCAAGAAAGTACTGAATAAAAGAATATCCAGATTTCTGCATCTGTCATATTCACTGTTTGTTTTTATGAACATGCAAAAACAATTGTAATTAGTAATTATGCATTACAATTTGGAGAAAGATCTTTTAACTTAGTACTATGCAGACTTCACTTAGGGGTCCTTTTACTAATCTGCGGTAAAACGTGGCCTGCGCTAGTTTGGACACATGAAAATATTGAGCATTGGTCCATTTTTTTTCCCACAGCGGGTAAAAAGGCATTTTTTAATGGGGTGGTAAATGGCCGTACGCTAATATTAAAAGTAGCGCACAGCTATTTACTGCTTGAGCCCTTACTGTCACCTGTTTACTTGGCGGTAAGGTCACACACACTTCTCGTGCGGTAATCATCACGTGGAAATTATTTTCTACCGCAGGAAACAGTGCGCGCCAACTTCGGAATTACTGTCGGGCACCCTTACGACCCTTGCGGTAATGACGATTTAGCGCATGCTACCCACGTATTAGCCCTACCACAGCTTAGTAAAAAGGCCCCTTAGGGATTCATTGAAACATACAGTTTCACTAGGGGGGGGGGGGGTCTAAACTTTTGCACATGATTGTAGAATCACATACAGAGCATGTAATTCTTTACACTCTCTATTTTTTTTTTCAGAGCTCATCCATTGTTACAAATGAAAAATGTTATTGTGACTCCCCACATTGGAAGTGCTACTCATTCTACTCGTCGTTTGATGATGCAGAATATGACAGAGAACATATTGGCTGTTCTTAATGGTCACAGAATTCCTAATGAAGTAACTTCTAACTAATGTGCCTTAATTAGTGACTGATCTCACTTATTTTCATTCAGTCTAAAAAATCATCAATTTTTGTAAGTTTCATGGAAGATACTGGCTGCTATTGATTAAAACGTTATTGCAAGTATCTTGTATTTGGTTTTTAGTGAGATTTTTACTGGTCTGTTTTTGTTTGGGTTACAACCTCCTAACAACTGATTCATTTGGTTGGTGAGCTATGAAATAAAAAGATAATTCCATTTTAAATTGATTTATTATTGAGAGGGGAAGGAGGCGGTTACCCTGTTTTTAATCGGAGAAGGTGCATCATTTCACAAAGGCACAGCGATGAACTGATCTCTCAGCAGCTCCATGCAGACAGTGTATGACCCAGAGGAGCATGTAGACAGGAGCAAGGATGCGGTGGGTGCTGTGCAGCAGCTGATTTTGTGTGCCCACAAGAGAAAATCAAACGTAGAACAGTTTTCAGTAAAATCCTCTCCTGGAATGGCCCCTCACCCCCCCCCCCCCCCCCCCCCCCCAGGTCTACATCATATCCATGGATGTCCAGTGGGGATGGTGAGGGCAGGAGTGAAGGCAACTCGCTCCTGCCACGTTCAGATGCCACTGTCTGAAGAAAATGGCTACCACAATCTTTCATGGCAGCTTACGGTTCTACACAAGTAGGCTTTGCTCCTGCCCCATTCGCCCCCACTGGACCATCATGGATATGAGGTAGGTGCGGGGGAGTTGGTGGGACATTCCAGGGATGAAGGGGGGGGGGGGGGTTCTTACTGTCGTGAATTGAGGGGAGGGGGAAGGAAAGGAGGGGGACTGCACTGGAGGTGGAAGGGGAATGATGGGAGTAAAACAACAACAAAAAAAAGGCAGGTTCTGGCTGATACTGTCATATAGGGGCCCCAGCTGTATATTGACTGGGACCTTCATAAGCTCCAACAGCCAGCCCCGCATTAATTAGCCCCAGATATTCAGTGCCAGTGCCTGAATGTAGCCCAAAACGGAATATCTGGGGCTAATTTTGCCTGCAGCTGTCAACGCTGACCGCCATAGCCTGAATATTACCGGCTACATTTTTTAAAATTACTTAACCACAGTAGCTTGTTTTTTTGTTTATTTTACATTGTTTCAGTTGGTAAATAGATCATCAACTTTCTGCCACTTAATACATTTATCAGTATTAATGATGTAACAGGTAAAATCTTTAACTGCTGGTAGTATGATTAATATATTATCTGCGTAAGAAAAAAAATTAGTCTCTAATTCTAAATCTGCTCATATGACCATTAAGAAAAATGGGACAGAGAGCGGGGATTCCTAAGGAACCCCACACTGTAGCTTCCAGTTAAAATATAAATTAGTTCTCATTTTAACCCCGTAAGACCTGCATTTCAGTAATTCACCAAACCACTTGAGAACCAAGCCAGAAATGCTCAGCTCACTAAGTCTGGGTAACAGATGTGTGTCATCCACCATATCAACAGCTGCACTTAAATCGAACAAGAATAGTCCCAGCACCTGGAGATAAAAATGTTTTAATATCTGAAATCAGAAGCAGAGGTTCTGTTATATGCGTACTATGGAAACTGCTCAAAATATGCGTACTATGGAAACTGCTCAAGGCCGAGTTGCTACCCTGTGAGGTACACCTATGGAAGGAGGACAGCCATAAGGGACATACCTGATGGTAGCAGAGTGAGCCAGTGTAGAAGAAAACAGCCCTGAGGTTACATCTCTAGCAAACAGGATAGGCATGGACATGGGAGTGTTTGTGAATATGTGAATAGCCCTGACAAAAAGAAAATCTCTTGCACCTATACCCAAGAAGAAAGTGGTATAGGTGTTTCCCACTGAACGGCAGAAGTATGAGATTGCAACTTCAATGGTTCTTCATTTCAGTCACTTTATATAAACTCTTATTTAGAGCAGACTGCCTGTTGCAGAAGTTACAATAAAGTTGACTTTGTTAGTAAATCCTTCGGCGTGTAGTGTGGTTCCTGGACTGAAAGCTGCGTGGAACCCAGAACTGTAAAAAGTGTCTCGTGGAGGGGCATACTCGAACAGGAATGACCATCTTTAAGGGTGCCCATCTCTAAGGACGTCCCGGCGAAGGGGTGGGGAAACCCGTATTATCGAAACATAGTAGATGGGCGTCCATCTTTCGTTTCGATAATACGGTCGTGGACGCCCAAATCTCAACATTTAGGTCAACCTTAGAGATGGTTTTCAGCCATAATGGAAACCAAGGACGCCCATCTCAAAAACAACCAAATCCAAGCCCTTTGGTCATGGGAGGAGCCAGAATTTGTAGTGCACTGGTCCCCCTCACGTGGCAGGACACCAACCGGGCACCCTAGGGGGCACTGCAATGGACTTAACAAATTGCTCCCAGGTGTATAGCTCCCTTACTTTGGGTGCTGAGCGCGCCCCCCCCCCCCCAAAACCCACTCCCCACAACTGTACACCACTACCGTAGCCCTAAGGGGTGAAGGGGGCACCTACATGTGGGTACAGTAGGTTTCGGGTGGGTTTTGGAGGGCTCACATTTACCACCACAAGTGTAACAGGTGGGAGGGGGGGGGGGGTCTGGGTCCACCTGCCTGAAGTGTACTGCACCCACTAAAACTGCTCCAGGGACCTGCATACTGCTGTCATGGAGCTGATTATGACATATGAGGTTGGCAAAAAAAAAATTTACGTTTTTTTTTTTTTAGGGTGGGAGGGGGTTGGTGACCACTGGGGGGTGTAAGGGGAGGTCATCCCCGATTCCCTCCGGTGGTCATCTGGTCAGTTCGGGCACCTTTTCACGGCTTGGTCGCAAGAAAAAATGGACCAAGTAAAGTCGGCCAAGTGCGCGTCAGGGACGCCCTTCTTTTTTCCATTATCGGCCAAGGATGCCTATCTCCTAATCACGCCCCAGTCCTGCCTTCGCTACGGTGCCGACACGCCCCCATGAACTTTGGTTGTCCCTGTGACGGGAAGCAGTTGAGGACGCCCAAAATCGGCTTTCGATTATGCCGATTTGGGCGACCCTGAGAGAAGGACGCCCATCTCCCGATTTGTGTCAGAAGATGGGCGCCCTTCTCTTTCGAAAATAAGCCTGCTAGTCTCCTAGCACCCTCGGATCGCTATTCCAAACCATTGACCCACCCCAGCTTCAACTATAAGTGGACTGGAAATGAGGTGTGTGGTAAGAGTGGCCTAAGAGTGAATGAAGACTGTGAAATATGTGTAAGGTTTGGTTTGCGTGGCCCGGGTCCAGTGTTGGCACTCGGATGAGACCCGGGCTACACCAACAGTTTTGTTTTTCTGTCAATTAAGTTGTCAACTGAGCAGCTACTACAGCTTCTTTAGTTAATAACAGAATGCAAGCATTAGGCTTATGGTTTGCTAGTAAAGTTGAATCTGAGCCTGCCTTCTTAAGAATAGGGGTTAAGACAATATTACCCAGTAGATCTGGAAAAGTATCTTGTTCTAACTACCTACCAATGAGTTCTGTGCACCAAGAAATCACTGAAGATGGTGGATAGGTTAATAAGTAAGAGGGGCAACTAGCTAAGAAACAATAAGAAGCAGAAAGTTTCCTCAACAAGATAACTATGTGCTGTGTACTGGGTGGTAGAAATTTGTTCCATACTCTAACTGAGGCTGTCCCTGAGATGGCACCATCCTATCCAAACAGAAATGTGTAATAGTCTCTTACGTTCAAAATCATGGCTTTTTGAAATTTTTTTCTATTTTATCAGAGAAATAAAGAGCAAGATCATGAAGAGGCAGATGCACTAAAGCTTAATGAGCCTTTAATGACCCTCCAACGAAGAAATTTTGATCCATTGCATGCATCAAAGGGCTTTTACCGAGGAAGCTAGCAGCTAAAGAAAACGGAATGGAGATGAGCAATTAGTGTAAAAACCCCATTGAAACGAGATGCACTAACCTTTTCCGATTGCCTTTACGTAGGAAAAAGGCAGGAAATCTAACGAGAGGTCTGGACCTCTCGTTAGGACAGCTCTGTGCCAGGAAAAATCGTAAAGTGAAAAAATAAACAAACTTTGAGCCAATCCCAGCGCATTAGCAGAGCTAAAAGCGCTGTGATTGGTCCAAAGGAACGTAGCATTACATATGTCCAAAAGAGCTGTGTTTAAGCTTAAAGAAAACGTGTCAGAAAACACATCAAATAAAAAAAATAAAAAAAGGATCGGAAGGGGGCAAGGGCGCTCATCAGGAGCGTCCTGTATGGACGGCCATGCCCCCCCCCCCCCCGCTGCTCCCCACTGTCCGCCTCTTCCCCCCCCCCCACACACACACACACGAGAAAGCGAAATTCTAGCAGCCCCAGTCCCCCTCCTTTCCTGTTCTGCTTTGCAAAAGCTAACTCCACCTCCCGTCATTCTTCCGCCATTTCTCCCCCCCCCCCCCCCACACGAGAAAGCGAAATTCTAGCAGCCCCGGTCCCCCTCCCTTCCTGTTCTTCTGCTTTGCAAAAGCTAACTCCGCCTCCCGTCATTCTTCCGCCCCGTGCCCCGCCCCCGCTGCCCCCCCTGAGGTCGACTACGCCGCTCCCCCCTTCAACGAGACCCCCCTCCCTATTACCGACCCGAGCAGCGCCTCACCTCTTTCTGAAGCGCTGCACGGGCAGGAAGATCTGTTGTGTTGGTCGCAGAGTCTCCATGACGTCTCTTCTTCCCTGGCCTAGGCCCGCCTCCTTCTGACGTAGGTTACTTACGTCAGAAGGAGGCGGGGCCTAGGCCAGGGAAGAAGAGACGTCATGGAGACTCTGCGACCAACACAACAGATCTTCCTGCCCGTGCAGCGCTTCAGAAAGAGGTGAGAGGCGCTGCTCGGGTCGGTAATAGGGAGGGGGGGAGCGGCGTAGTCAACCTCAGGGGGGGCAGCGGGGGCGGGGCACGGGGCGGAAGAATGACGGGAGGCGGAGTTAGCTTTTGCAAAGCAGAAGAACAGGAAGGGAGGGGGACCGGGGCTGCTAGAATTTTGCTTTCTCATGTGGGGGGGAGGGGGGGAAGTGGCGGACAGTGGGGAGCAGCGGGGGGGGCACGGGGCGGAAGAATGACTGGAGGCAGAGTTAGCTTTTGCAAAGCAGAAGAACAGGAAGGGAGGGGGACCGGGGCTGCTAGAATTTTGCTTTTTCGTGGGGGGGGGGGGGGAAGCGGCGGAAAGTGGGGAGCAGCATGGGGGGGCAAGGCCGTCCATACAGGACGCTCCGGACGAGCGCCCTTGCCCCCTCCTGATCCTTTGTTTTTGTATTTTGCTGACCAGGTAGCCACGTGTGTGTGTTGTGGCTTTTTGTTTGTTTGTTTGTTTTGACGTTTGCAGCATGCGCAGAGCAGCCAGCAAAACGCTTGGCTGCTCTGCGCATGATTTAGGGGCCGATTACCGATGTGTATTGTGATTCTTTGATATATTGTACGTTTCAATACCGATCTGAGCATGTGTGACTTTTTTTTTTGTGCATTCTTCATTTTTAAAAAATAGTTAGGGACTTTAACGATTTAGATTTTTTTACGTTTGGTTGCTGCATCTGCCTCGAAGTGTATTTGAACATGATGAAGTTAAATGGGATGATGTGATGCTGATTTTTAAAAAAGGTTCAAGGGGTAGTAATTACAGACTGGTAAGCTTGACTTCATAGTGGAAACTATCATAATGAATAAAATTACAGAACATGTACACAAACATGGCTTAATGGGACAGTCAGCATGGATTCAGCCATGGAAGGTCTTGCCTCGCCAAATTGCTTCATTTCTTTGAAGGCATGAATAAACTTGTGGATAAAGGTGAGCCAGTTGATGTAGTGTATCTAGATTTTCAGAAAACTTTTGACAAAGTTTCTCATGAGAGACTCCTGAGAAAATTAAAGAGTCATGGGATAGGAGACAAGGTTCTGGTGCAGATTAGGAATTGGTTATTGGACAGAAAACTGAGGGTAGGATTAAATGGCCATTTTTCTCAATGGAGGAAGGTGAATAGTGGAGTGGCACAGGGATTTGTACTGGGACCAGTACTATTTAACATATTTATAAATGATCTGGAAATCGAAACAATGAGTGAGGTGATTAAATTTGTGGATGAAATGAAACTATTCAAAGTTGTCAAAACGCATGTGGATTGTGAAGAATTGCAGGAAGGCCTTAGGAAACTGGAAGACTAGACATCCAAATGGCAGAAGAGAATCATTAACCGCCACTAACTTTTATTTCTTATTGGTCACTGATTCAGCAGCGTTGAGATTTTTGAGCTGTTTCCTTTTGTTCTTGAGATATTTTCAGCTCTTCTACCTCCAGAGCTGCAACCCAAGGCCTGCTTCCGGACAGTATGCGGGACCAACCAATTGCTGGTGCAGAGGCTGAAGAATTGCTTCTACCAGTGGAGAAGTAAGAGCCATTGAACAGTATAGGTGCATTGCTTCCCTCCATGCCCCTCATAATTGCAACTTCATCCCCATGCTTGTGCTACATGCAAGTCTCCACTGAGATGAGGAAAGCCATGCTGTCTCACATCACAGACCTATGTGTGCTGTACCCCTTGAGACAACAGTGTGTATGCGTATGTCTGAGCCAGACACACAGGTGATGGTGACACCCCATATTCAGAGCTCTACATAGACACATGGGTGCCACTATCACCCATACGAAAGATTCCAGATACAAACTTTCCTCACCCCTGCAGACCAGTGAACAATATTGTACATGGCAATGGGAAAAATTGGGGCAGCTTTGCAATGGGGGGAGATAGGTATATCAGTGTTGGGACGTGTGACCTGTCTAATACTGCACAAACTGATCAACAGCTGTTGATCAGTTTGTGCAGTATTAGATTACCTTCTTTGGATCAACAGCGCATACTGTGATTTGACATTGATGTGTGACCTGTCACCATAGTGTTCTGTCTGGGGTGTACATCTGCTTACCCCACCAACAATCACATCACCATACAGGTAGAGATCTAACAGAGATCACCGAATTATGTGTCTGGATCACTAAAAGACCCATGCCACCCCACCACACACCCTAGACTATGTTGGTACAGCAATTTTGGTATATGGTGCCACATGCAGCCACCTCTGACTCCCACCAAAGCTCAAACCTCTGGCAACCAAACATATGGCACATACTATAGGGCAGTGGAAATGACTCGTTAAAGATACAGGAGGGTACATGCCAAAGGGGCATTGAAGCAGGGCTGTGTCCAACACACATGTGACCAATATGTGCCAGCCACCCTGTAGCTAAACACCCTTCCTTCCTTCCTTCCTTAGAGAGCATACCCCTGGAGGAAAAGGAGGCAGTAGAAAAAGAAGGGGAGGAGGAACTGGGAGAAGAAGAGGACAATATGGCCATAGAGGGTGCTGCAGGGGACCTGATTTTTGAGGGGGAGATTTTAGTCCATGCCCCAAGCCTTCACCACTCTGCCTTGGCTCCGCCCCTCTACATCATGGTTCCACCCCCTGGAATACCTCAATCCCACAGCCATTCCAGAAAATATTTTATTTACACCAGTGGTATCAGGGATGGGTAAGAAGGAGTGTTTGTGTTCATTCTATTAAACCTCCTATCCAGCATCTGTTACCCCCAGGGACAGAACCATGAGGGAGCCTTGGCCTCCCACTTTGAGCTTAAGCCCACTTCAAAATTGTGGCACTGGTTGAATTGTTTTCAGAGATGCCCAAGCCCCACTAGTTGAAGAGGTTCACTATACGAGCCTCCTACTGTGCTGTTTGAGCAGTGCAGCACTCGGTAATGTGCTTCAACTGCCAATTCTGACCCACCCGCATGTGCTCAGTGCAGACACTTGAAAATGGAAAATAAGATGATACCTTTTTCAATTAGCTTTCAGAGACCAAAATCTCCTGCCTCAGGTCAGGACAGTATACTGTTGTTGTTATGGTATCCTCTCCTGACCTAAAGAAGGAAGTCTTGGTCTGTGAAAGCTAATCAAAAATGTATTAAAACCAGTCCAATATAAAGATATCACCTTATTTTCTATTTATGTTTTATTTGCATTTATTAACTTTTATTAACACAACTACCACATTACTTTATCCTAAATTCAAAATAAAATTATTTTCTGTACCTTTGTCACCTACTCATTTACACTTTCTAATTCCGTTGGTCCCAGTCTATTGCTTCTGCTTTCCTTCATCTTCTTTTAACTCTCTTCCAATCCTTCAGTGTCACTCTCTCTTTCTCACTATCCTTTTCCATTCAGCATGTCCCCTCTCCCTCCCTATTCTTCCAGCGTATCTCCTCTTTCTCCCCCTACCCTTCTATCTAGCATCTTCCCTCTTTCTCTCCTGTCTTTCTCTCTCTATCCATCTAGCCATGGTCTCCCCCTTTCTCCCCAGCAGCTTCTCTATATTCTGCCCTTTTCCATGTCCCCTTTTTCTCTCCCCATCTTTGCACTCATCTCTCTGTACCTCTCTTCCATCCAGCTCCCCACTCTTCCAAACAGCAAAACAACAAAAAATGCAAGCACGGGGCCACGGCAGCAGCCTTCAAACATGTGCTGCGCTGTTGGCTCTGCCAGTCCTCTCCCCCGCTGATGTCAACTTCCCGTTCCGGGGACAGAGGACCGGCAGAGCCAACAGCGCAGCATGTGTTTGAAGGCTGCTGCCGTGGCCCCGTGCTTGCATTTTTTGTTGTTTTGCTGCAGCCGCTGCTGCTCATCGGGAAAAGCGGCAGCGGTGGTGGTGGCAGGAATTGTCTCAGCGGGAGACTTTCCCACTTGCTTTGGCAGGAGACTTGGTAGGTCTGCAACAGGCTTCCTGGTGTCTTGTAGACTTCATTGAGTGTTGCCTTGTTCCAGTGTTCCTACCCTCCTTTGCTCCAGCATTCCAGCCAGCCTGTGACTGCCCTGCCTTTGCCAAGAGCCTGTGTCAGCAGCCATCAGCAAGGACTTGAGCTGTGCTTGCGCTGCACAAGTGGCGCCAACCTTGCTAGAGCCCAAAGGCTCACTTTCCTTGCATCGTGACAATATGCTTCTGATGTTATTTTAAATGGTTAACAGTTATTATTTTTGATAATATTTTTAATTAAAAAAAAAAGATTAGAACACAAAGTAGTACATTTAAAACAAAATCGGAGAAAATATTTTTTCACTCAATATGTACGTCCTGTTTCCAAAGCCGCACGGCGGGCTGGATCAGCATTAGCACACTGGCAGTTGCTAGCATGGTTTACTAATCAGGGGGGATAGTTAAGCTTTGAATTGTTGCCAGAGGATGTGATTAAACCAGTTAGTATAGCTGAGTGTTGGCCAAGTTCTTGGAAAAAAACTCAATACACTTATCAAGGCAAACCTGGGGAAAGCTAAAAAGCATGGAATTTAGCTACTTTTTGGGATTCTGCCAATTACTTGTAATCCAGATCAGTCAATGTTGGGACAGATAAATGGCTTGATGAATCTTTGGTCTGATGATGTGTGGGAAATCTTATGCTCTTATCATGGTGGGAGCAGGGGAGTGCAAATGTGCTTGCTAGGGCACCTGGTCAAATGAGGTCGGTTATAATAGGTTCGTTATTAAAGACCCATCAAAACAGTTTAGTGGCAAATGAATCTCGTTAAAATCGTTTGGAATAAAAAAGATTAAGTTTTTAGATTCCGTCAAAGTGGGCTGTGGCATAAGTGGTCGGATACATAATGGTGTCTGTCAAAAGAGTTTGTTTTTGATTAGCTTATTTGAAATTGGTTTACCTGATTTGTGTCTAGAGGCTGTTGGGGGCTGCCTGCTGTTTTTTCTTAGTGGTTGTTTTGACTTTTTTCTTTTTGGATGCGGTGTTGTAGCTTGATTTCCTCTTTTGTCAGCTGATAGGTCGGATCGGGTCTCTCTCTTGCGGAAAAGGAAATGAGGGCGGGAGTAGAGGCAGAGTAGTTAGCTGAGAGAGAGTTAAAGGGAGGGTGAATTACCGAGCTTGTTAGTGTTCACTGGTGCTGCTGATTTCGTAGTAAGAATTTTTTCTGATTCTGTGTGGCAGATTGGGAGAAGTGGGTGGGCGGGCGGGGTAGATTGTGATAGCGTTCGGAGGGAAGTGAGGGAGGGCGGGGCGTCGGACTCGGAGGGAGGGTTTGGAGATCAGAGGTTGGGGGACTGGTAAGGAGGGGGAGGGGGAGAGAGGGAGGGAGGGAGGGAGAGGGGTCTGGAACGGAAATGGAGGGGGGAAGGCCAGTCTTAGGTAGGGGCGACAGGAGCGGCCTCATAGGGCTTCATGCCTTCAGGGGCCCTGCGGCGCTTCCTGTTGTTCTCTGCTGTACTGTCATTGTTTTATTGTTGCTTTCTTTTCAGTTGGTCTGCGGTTGTGAAGTTGGAGTGGTGGCTGAATCGGCAGGGAAAAGGAGGTTCGCATCTTTGTTAAACTTTTTCCTTGTCTCTGAGGGTGGAAGCTGCCGGTGTTACTTTTTGAATGCAGGGCGGCTGGATGGAAAGGAGGGCTGTGGTGGAAAACTGATGGTATAGGTGGTGTCGGGGTGGGGACTGAGACTGGGGGGGAGTGAATAGGGGGGATGGGGAGAGTTACTGGATATGGGGGGGAGGTTAGAGGAGAAGCGATGGATATGGTTGGGATGAGAGGTGGGGTAGGTGAAATGCTGGACAAGGAGGTGAGGGAAGATAGGAAGGACATGGATGGAGGAGAGGGAAGAGAGAGGAAGGAGATGTAGATAGACGTAGGGGAGGGAAGAAAGAGGAAGTAGATGCTTAATTATGGAGTTGAGGGAATGGGAAAGAGGGGAATAAATTTACATTCCTGCAGTAAATTGGGAAAAGCTGGATCTGCTTTATACATGTTCTAGTCAAGTTCACGGAGGATTTCGTTTCTATGTATGGTTGTAGGGTAAGTATGGAGAAGAAAGGAGGAGATTAAAGAAATAAATGTAGAGTAAGGTGTGGAAGTGGAGTTAAGGGGTAGATAATAGCAGAATGAGAGATTGGGAATAATTTGATTGGAAAACCCAAGTTCTTAGACTAGAAGGGTCGGAAAATTTTATTTTATTTTTTTTTTAGTGTTTGGAATTTTTCTAATTTGAAAATGTATATTTGCTATGTTATTTTGTAATGCATTGTTGTGGGTTTTTGGTGGTGTGCTGGATGTGGGATCTGTATGCTAGTTTTGTGTGTTTGATTTTGGTTATAGTGGATGTTTAATAGCATATAGTAATTATTTATTTTGGGAATGATAGATATATATTTTTTGTACTGTTGTAATATTTAATGATTAGTGTTTATATGTGCATTTATGGTAAAAGGTTGTGGCTAAATGTGCCAATATTGTCTATTTTTGCATATTATTAGTAGCTAAGTTTATAGAATGTTATGTAAGTTTAGTGGAAAATAAACTTTTGGTTGAGGCTGCTTGCTATTTGAATTTTCTAGTACTGGTTTTTATTGTTTCTAAGTGTTAGTTATGAAGGGGATGTGTTTTAATTGATGTTTCTTGTTTTTATGTGAAAATGGTTGTCTTTTTAAATTCAAGGGTTTTCTAGTATAGGATTTTTATGTTTGAATTAATGTTTGTTTTCAAGTTTTGGTTGATTTATCTTTATTTTAAATAAAATAAAATGTTTAAAATATATTTTGTCGATTGGGGTTGGAGGGGGGCTGAGGGTTCCAGTGAACTGGTTGGCTTAGTGTTCTGCAATTGTTGAGAGTGGTCCTGGGGGGGGGGGGGGGGGGGTTGGAATGGAGAGGGAGGTAGTGAAGGGGGGGTTGGGATTTGGAGGGTAGGAGAGAGAGGGAGGGGAGCTGGAACTTAGAGTATTGTTAATTTGTATATTGTGTTATATGTGTGTGTTTGTTATGGTTGCTTATTATGTGACTGTTTGAGGGTTTTTTTCAGTTGTTTGCTTTGGCTTTTCGTGTGCAAGTGGTGCATAGGTTGTGTAAGTAGTGTTTCATATTTGTATATTTTGGTTTGTTTATGTATTTGTAATGGTTGTTGTTTGGTTATTTTTGGTTTGTTATTTTAAGGAGATGGTAATAGGAATGTATGTTCTTTTTGTTTTTGTGGTATCATTTATTTGGGGTTATTAGGAGGTTTGTTATGTAGAGGGGTTAATTCGAAAGGGGTGTTTTTTTGTGTGTGGTTTTGTTGTTAGGGAAAGGGAAAGATGTAAAATTGTGTAAGTGTTTGTTATAGGAATTTGTTTATTAAGGGTTGAGGGCATTGATTTGATAGGAATGGTGTAGTTTTGTATTTGCTATGTTTGTGATTTGTTACCCAAATGAATTAGTGAAAATATGCTAATGATATGTTTATATTAGTTTTCTATAGCTTAATTTTTTTCATTTTTTTTTAATAATATGTTGTATTTTTATTCAGTATTTAGAATGTAGGATAAGTTCTTTATTATTTAATATAAGGCTCTATATTTTTTTTTGTAGAGACAAGGGGTGATTGGTAAGATTTTGGTAGTTAATGATGTTCTGTTTAGTGGTTATGTATATTTTTGATACGAAGTTATGTTAGGATGAAAGCATTGTAAAATTTAATTGTGTTTATTATGTGTTTATGGAGTTTTTGGGTGGGTTTGTACTTTTTAAGTTGGTGTTGGTTATGTGAATTGTTGATTTTAATTTGTCTATGTTGTTACTTTGGTTGTTTTTTTGTTTGTTTTTGTTGTGATTTTATTATAACTATTTTGTGGGTTTTTTTGTTATTTTTTTCTAGGTTCCTTATGATGGAGTTTGTGGAGTCGCAAAAAGGGAAACCAATTTTGTTGAAAGATGGTTATCGTTATCGTAAAGTACGGATTAATGTGGATGGGAGTGCTTCATGGCTTTGTTTGGTGACTTTTTGTGGAGGGCGTCTTAGACTTCAAGGTGAAACCGTTTTGATTGTTTCTGAACATAATCATGCTCCTGATGTTTCGAAGAATGAAGCATTGCGTAGTGTTGTGGAGATGAGGAGACGTGCTGAACTTGGAATGGAGAAGCCTAGGCAGATTATTCAAGAGTGTACCAATGGGATTTCCTTGGAGGCTGCTGTTCATCTTCCAGCATATGTTGCTTCGCAACGGGCTATAGAGCGTAGACGGAGACGTGCTCGTCATCCGTATGTTGATCCTCGAAGTGTTGGTGAGATTGATATTCCAAGTGGACTTTGTTCTACTTTTAGAAAGACAAATTTTCTTTTGTGGAATTCAGGTGTTGGTGATGATAATCTAATATTGATGTTTGGGACAATGGAAAATTTGCAAATTCTTGAGGAAAATAATCATTGGTTCATTGATGGTACTTTTAAAGTTAGTCCTGAATTGATTTTTCAAGTGTTTTCTATTCATGCATTGGTTGATAGAAGTACTTTGCCATTGGTTTATGTTCTCTTGATGGATAAAAAGGAAGAAACATATGTTCGTGTGTTTAGAAAGCTTGTAGAGTTAAATGGTAATTTGAATCCTGTAAGCGTATTAGCTGATTTTGAGAAAGCTAGTCAAAATGCTGTTACTAAAGTTTTTCCAGGTTCCTGTTTAAGTGCTTGTTTATTTCATCTTGGTCAGTGTCTTTGGAGAAAAATGCAGGATTATGGGTTGTCTGAGTTATATAGATCTAATGAAGATGTTAGGATTAGTGTAAAGATGCTGCTTACTTTAAGCTTTCTTCCAATAGAGGATGTTTCTGTTGGGTTTGAGTGCATTGTTGAGAATTGTTGTTCTGAGTTAACACCAGTGACTGATTATTGGGAGGATACTTTTATTGGACGTCAGCGTCGAAAGCAGAGAGTCGAGCCGCGTTATCCAATTTCTGTTTGGAATGTATGTAATCGTGTTATGGATGGGCTACCGAGGACTAATAATTCTGTGGAAGCTTGGCACAGATCGTTTCAACAGAGTGTTGATTGTCATCATCCTTCGATATTTAAACTTGTTGATCATTTTAGGAGGGAACAAGATCGTACTGATAGAAATTTCTTGATATCTTGCAGGTTTTCATCATCCAGAGTGTTCTAAGTCAAAATATGTGTAGTTAGATAAACGTTTGAGAGCTCTTGTTTCAACCTATAGTGTTGATGACATTGTTATGTTTCTTAAAAATGTTGCTGTGAATTTGACTTTGTAGAGGATGTTGTATTTTTGGCTGTAGTTCATGGTTTTTTTGAGGTTTAAACTGGCAGAAATGTATATTTGTGGGTTTTGGAGAGTGTTATTTGATTTTTAAAAAGGGAATTAGTGTGTGTTGTAATGTATGTTAGCTGCTTTGTTTTGGAAAAGTGTATGTTGTAATATGTGTAATTTAAAGTAAATTAAAAGGAAGTGAGTTGGGATTTGGTGGGGGGTTTGTTTCAGTTGTTGTGTAAGTTCTTGTGTATTTTATTGTTTGTCAACATTGTGAAGTGATTGTGTTTTTAGCAGTTAAGAAGATTGTTCTGTGATGGTAAGGTTTTGGTATTGTGTAGGGTTTTTTCAAAATAATGGTGTGATAATTGGAAATATATATATAATTAGAGAAATGGTGAAGGTTTAGTTTATAAGTTGTCTATTTAGAAATGTAATAGTTTCACTAGAATTTATTGGTATGCTTTCGATAAATGTATTTTGGATATTGTTATTTTTTTGTTGGAAATTTTATTTTTCATGGGATTAATAAAGATGCACGTTGGCAATTTTTTTTGAGTTTTGATGTTTTTTGTTAGTAGTTAATTTGTTAAGAGGGTATTTAGTTGTGGGAGCTGTTTTGTGTATGGGTTGTTTTGTCAAGGTTTAATTTGTGGGAGGGACTATTTTGTCTAGGTCTGTTTTGTTGTTGGTTGTTTTGTAAGGGTTTTTTTAAAGGGATTTTTTTGTTATGGTTTGTTTTGTTTTTAGTCTGTTTTGGTGGGGGGTTTTTGTTGTTTTTTTTTTTTGTCCGGGCTATTATGTGGGGGTGCCGCTTGCTAGCCCAGAATGCTTAAATACCTAACTAGACTCTACCCACTGAACCCACAGTAGAAAGGAGACACATGAAAAACAAGAGTCCATATAGTAAGCTAGTTATCTAAGAATACAGGCTGTCCGTAAAGCCTATCAGTATTTGGGGAGGTACATAATGATGAAAGATATAGGCAGCAAACTAGCTTTCTTATAGAGCGCTCTGTTCTTAGAATATGATATTCCCTACCAAACCCTCTCTGTCAGTAGCTGGAAGGCACACAAAATGCAAGAGTAGGACTTTGGCTAGCTGTTCTGATTTTGGGTCTTATCACTGAACTGGAACTTTTTTGAACTGTGGCAAAATGTCTCTGACTGGGATGGCAGATATTTTTTCTGCTTTATCAGTTCTTTCTTAGCTACATTTTTATGTTTTGCCCCCTCTTTCCTCCCCTCTTCTCCACTGGTATTTTTGGATTTTCTATTAACACTGTCCTTTTCTCTTCCCTTCTGCATCCTGAGCTGAGTGGCACCAACTAGCAGTGTAAGCATGAGTGAGCAGATCAGATGAGGACAGAAAGTATAAAACCTGCAGTCTCAGCTACAAAGTGACTCTTGTAACTTCCCATGATTCATCTAGTAGATAGATAAAGTTGAGCTCCTGCACATTGTTGACTTTTGATCAGGTCCCTGCAGAGCAGCCTTTCCTGTAAGAACTGTGAAGTACGCTTAAGGTTTAAATGGTTTCATGCTTGTTAATTTTTCTGGGGCTTTTTTTTGTTTGCTTTATTGCATCACACAAATGTATCTTGTTGGTAATTTACTATGTTTATTTGGGAATTCTGATATAATTCCTGGGAAATGCATATGGAAAAGGGGTTTCTAGTGTTTCCCAACAATGAGCAGAAAAGCACCTATACAATGATAGAATTTTATTTGTCCAGCCACCTAGATGCATGATATTTTTCCTCCAAGTGGACTGATCAGGGTTAAATTTGGGATGAAAGCTCTTCAGGAGCTTGGAATTTACCCTGTTTAAACTGACTTAAACTTGATGAGGGTAAAGAACTGGAAAATGGTACATATACACAATTTTTACCTCCTCCTTCCTTTTGTTTTAGGAATTTGCACTAGTCCGTGTTTGCCCATTGCCTCACCAGTGGAAGCCATGGGTGAGTTGCCTGTTGTCCTAATTCAAGGAATTGGAGACCCAGATGGTATTGCAGAAGAACATGTACCATTTCTAAAAAAGAACTTCAGCCTGGTCACCATGAAGGAACTTACAGAAAACCGACAACACTTTAGAGAAAAAATAAGAGCTGTTTATGTGTGGGAAACCAAGCCTGTTATTGATCGAGAACTCCTTCAAAATCTGCCTAATCTGAAAGTGATTGCAAGTGCAGGAGCTGGAGTGGATCATTTGGCCCTGGACCTGATCTCTAGCTTTGGAGTAAAAGTTACCAATACCCCACTGGAAGTTAGCAATGCAACTGCAGACCTTGCAATGACTTTACTGCTGGCATCGGCTAGAAATTTACAAGAAGGTAATTCTCAAATCCTTATTATGGTTGTTTGCAATGTGTATGAGATGTTATACACTAGTAAGCATTTCATCCAATATTCAAAGCAATTTAACTGGGCAGGAGAGGCTCCTGCCCATGTAAATCACTTGTATCTCCCTAAGCACTGATATTCAATGGCACTTAACTGGACAGTGCCACTGAGTATCACCACTAACCAACCTTGTACTGTTAGTTAATGTTAGGGCAGTTCAAAGGTGGAGCCTGGGAGGAGCTGTTACTTAACTGTTTAGTGGCAATATTCATACTGCTAACCGGTTAAGAAAACATCTAAAGTTAGGACAGCAAAATGGAAGCTCCAGTCCTGTATATTTGGTGCCAGTTCTGGACATGACCTGGCATTTAATATTCTGAGCTTATTTGGCATGCAGTGGTTAGCATTTAAAATAACACTGACTGCTACAGGCTGAATATTGACTGGATTAGTATATTAGCTATTATTTATAAGGTGCCATTGACATAGCACAGTATATAGGTGTGAGTTAGTATAACCTGTATCGGATATAATATTATAGTTAACAGGAAAAAAGGCCTCAAAGAGCTCACAGATCTTGATGGAACTGTTCGAGCTGAAACGGATCACCAGATCCTGCCTTCATCATCGGCCAAAAACCTATTGATATACAAATTTCCTGTCACTGTAGCTAGTCACAACTCTACTATTGAATAGAGTATCTGTTTTTTTCAGAAATTCTAATGTTTTATAGGCACCATCACTTATCTTTCGTGGTGGTGCTCCTGGACCACGTTGCCCAAGCCAGTGCTTTACTATGCTCTCTGTAGACTCATGTTCCGAGCCGACGATGGCCAGCGTTTCGCAAGGCTGCTTCAGGGTCTCTGTACCACATGGGAGAGTGAACAGAAACGCGTTGAGAAGCTGTGCTGATCACTCTCCCATGTGGTACCGAGACCCTGAAGCAGCCTTGCGAAAACGCTGGCCATCATCGGCTCGGCACATGAGTCTAGAGAGAGCATAGTAAAGCACTGGCTTGGGCAACGTGGTCCAGGAGCACCACCGTGAAAGATAAGTGATGGTGCCTATAAAACATTAGAATTTCTGAAAAAAAACAGATACTCTATTCAATAGTAGAGTTGTGACTAGCTACAGTGACAGGAAATTTGTATATCAATAGGTTTTTGGTCGATGATGAAGGCAGGATCTGGTGATCCGTTTCAGCTCGAACAGTTCCATCAAGATCTGTGAGCCCTTTGAGGCCTTTTTTCCTGTTACCATAATACTATATCTGATACAGGTTATACTAATGTCATTTTGATGCAGCGGATATTGTGGTGATTGATAGATAGGATAGCATATCTGCACCCGAGAGTTTAATAGAGTATAGGTGTGAGTTATACAACATGAACAAGATGAACAAATAAAAGGCAGTTAGCTAAATAAATAAATAAATATCATGCATGTTGTTAGAATTGATATACTGCTGAATTCCAGAAAGAATAATGGTTAACAAAGGTATTATTCTAGGAATTAAACTAATTATGAGGTCTAGCCACTAAAACTCATGTTACAATTTTTTTTTTTTTTTTGGAAGGAACTTGTTAAATGTTATAGTTTAATTCTCTTCACTCCACAGATTGGCCTGGTTTGGGGATGCTACAGAGGGAACATAAATAGCATGTACAAGGGAAGAAGTCTCTTTCATTGTGCTATAGTACCATCTAGTGACAGGATTTAGGGCCCATGATTGCAAGCTTCCAGGAGTCTTGGTGCATGGCCTTCAGTCAAGGACTGTCAGTACAATGACTAGACCAGGGGTTCTCAACCTAGTAGTCTTTGGGGTACACCAGGCCGGTCAGGCTTTCTCAGTACCTTCAATTAATATTCATTCATTTATTTATTATTTAGTTCACACTTTTTTTCCAGTGGGTATCCTGTACCTGGAGGGCTCATAGTCTAAATTTGTACCTGGGGCAATGGAGGGTTAAGTGACTTGCCCAAGGTCACAAGAAGTAGCCGTGGAATTTGAACCAAGTTCCTGGGTTGTTAACCCAGTTCTTAACCACTAAGTTACTGCTCCACTCCATTGTGTGTAAATCTATCTCATGCATATTCATTGTAGGTATCCTGAAAACCTGACTAGCTAATTGTGTCCCGAGGACTGCCTTCAGAACCATTTGACCAGACTTAAAATAAGTTTTGAGAGGGATATAAAATAGGGAAAAAACTCTCTGGGTAATTGTGGATGAAGACACCTAATATTAGATCCAACTCCAGTCAGAACAAGGACTGGTAAGAACAATGAAGCAAGAGGAGATTGCTGGGTCAAAAAGATGATCATGTACGATATAAAAATGCTCAGTGTGCAAACAGGCAATATTTCTGCCTGTCAGCTATAATGCAGTCTTCACAGCAAGCACACAAAATTAGTTTGCATGCCAGGACAAGTACTCTGTCCCAAATGATTACTACAGGGAGTTTTATTCCTCCCACTATAGATCAAAAGGCCTTTATATGCCAAAATCCTCTCTACTCCCCTCCCCCCTCCTTCCCCAAGTAAAGAACGAAGGAACATTGATGCACTAAGGGGGTCTTTTACAAAGGCACGCTAGCGTTTTTAGTGCGCGCTAAGTTTTAGCCTCTACTGGGGCCCTGTGCAGACCAGTTTGGTGGGCCCCCCCATCCCATCTAGCTCTGCCCCCACCTAGCCCCGCCCCTTGTTGACAAGATGTGTTTTAAACATTTTTTTATTTCAAATAAAGACAAATCAAGCAAAACTTGTACAGAAAAACTAATTAAAATATGCACAATGCTATCATAGGAAACCTTTGGGTTTAAAAAGCAAAACTATGTGCTTGTAAGGACTGGATAAATGAATTAAAACAAATCTCTTTAATAGTTAATACTTGGTAGCAATAATTAAATAGTGATTGAATATTCACATAGCAAGCAGCCTGGGCCAAAAGATTTATTTTCCACTGAATGTAATTAACTTTGTATGAACTTGGCTGCTAATAGTAACCACAATAGCAGCCTGTTAATGGAAACTGATAAGTGAAGAAATCAGCAAAATATCAAAAGAGTGAAGATGGACATGACAGACTCTAGGGTAGAATAAGTACAGCTTAGAGATAAGAGTGGAATGTGAAAACAGTGATAAGAGAGCATTTCTGTAGGGATGAAACTGAGGAGTATTTTAGAAGGGGGGTAGGGTATAGAAGAAATTAACTGCAGTTTCAGCAGAAACTAGGAAGATGGAGGGAGTCAGCAGATGCTGAGCTTTGCACATATGCAGTTAGAAGTGAAAGGAAGAAAGGTATAAAAATAGGGTTGAAGAAAGAGAAGGCGGGAGCTTTAGTAGAAGTGGTCAGCATCTTGCTGTACCTTTTGCTTTAGTTCCCCTCACAGGAGGAAAGAGACCCAATTGCTTGTTACAGAATATATATTTTTGAAACTGCAATATAATTGGCTTTATTTGATTGGTGTCTAGAATAAAAAAAAATGTTTTAAAGAAATTTCTTTTACAAATTGGTTTCAGAGTATACCTGTTCCTGTGATATAGAACAGATAAGATCTAAAATGTAAAACAGAGAATCCGGGGAGAAGCACCCCCAAAAGTTTAGCCCGTGCAGCCTTCCACTGATTATCCTTCCCAGGAAATTGGGGAGGGGGGACTAAACACTAGTTAATACATATATTCCTTTCATCTGGCCTATCACTCTTTTTCCTAATTTCTCACAAACTTAGTAATAATTCCAATAATACGCACAGGTGCTAAAGAAAAGAATAAAAGTCCTAACAACACCAATAGAAACAAATCCTTAGTTGCAAGGGGAAAAAAACAAGCTGTAGAGCTTTCAAGGTTGTCACGAAATGCCTAGCACTCACCTAGGGCTAACCCGGCGGCCACTTAGAGGGTCTATCCCCAGCACAGCTGAGGTCTGCCTGCACCTGCCGCTTGTGCTCTACACTAGCACCCTCCTCCACCGACTAGATCTCAACCGCCTCTGGGTGAGTCTCCAGCTCTCGAGGTGTTGCCCAGTGATTTCTAGGTTACTGGGGCCACACTCCCAGCGGTCCCACAGTTCCTAGAAAACACTCACAAACCCAACACACAATAACCAGGATTCTTAGTCCAGACAAGCAGAGGCAATAAACTAAAAAAGGTTTATTGTAATAAAAATATTGAACAATGAACTTTAAAAACAGAACAAAAACAGCGTATAATAACAGGTAACTGAAAATGGATCAATTATAAAACTATCTGAACATTTGTTTACTACCTGAATAGTGCCTGGAGAGTATAGGAAATATAGCTGCTCACAGGTTCTCAGTGAAGAGATCTTTTTCTCTTCTCTCCCAATCTGAGATTGTGGAAAAAGCCAGTACATTCTGGCTCAATTTGAGCTCCTGGGCCGATCAGAGCCCAGAACAGCAAATTTTAAAAGTAGCTAGCCACATCACTGCAGGTTACTTCCTCTGTGTGCTAACTAAAGGATCCTTTTACTAAGGTGCGCTGAAAAATGGCCTGCAGTAGTGTAGACGCGTGTTTTGGGCGCTTGCAGAATTATTTTTTAGCGCACCTACAAAAAATGCCTTTTTATAAATTTTTGCCAGAAATGGACATGCGGCAAAATGAAAATTGCTGCGTGTCCATTTTGGGTCTGAGACCTTACTGCAAGCCATTGACGTAGTGGTAAGGTCTCATGTGGTAACTGGGCGGTAATGGTCTACGCGCGTCAGAAAATAAAAAATATTTGTCACGCACGTAGTGGACATGCGCCAAAATTGAAATTACCGCAAGGGCCATGCAGTAACCGGGCGATAACTCCAATTTGGGACACATTGGGCGCACGTAGGTGCTTACGTGGCTTAGTAAAAGGGCCCCTAAAGAAAGAACAGTCATTTCTCTGTAACAGAGAATGGTGTTGGCTGGAGAGTCAGGCAATACAGAAAGGAACTCAGCAAACAGCTTAACAGTGCAGTATCAGCAAAATAACTTTAATTCATCAAACTGGAAGTCCGGCTCAAGATAAGTTCTAAGGCCTTCACATTCTCTCTGTAGCCCAATTCCAGGACTAGTCCCGTTCCCCCCCCCCCCCCCCCCAAAAAAAATATGCTGAAAGAAGATGTCACGTTGCTTACCTTCACATCCCTCATCTCGGTCCCGGTCGGGCCCTTCGGCAGCGTGGGGACGTGTGCCGCCTGGGACGTCCCATTGTTAACGCCCATGCACGACGCTGCTGTCCTTCCTAGCGTGATCCGGTGCTCCCCCGCGGTCCTGACGTCAGACACTTATACTATTTCTAGGAACCTTCCCTCTCCCTCGTTGCTTTGGCTTCGACCCTGTAAGTGTTCTCTTTACTGCCGTCTTGCTTGTATTTCTGGTGTGAGACCTTGCTTGTCCTTGGATTGCTTTCTTGTCTGCTGCCTGTCTGTAAGACCTTGCTTATACCTGGATTACTCTCTTGTCTGCTGCCTGCCTGTGAGACCTTGCTTATACCTGGATTGCTTTCTTGTCTGCTGCCTGTCTGTAAGACCTTGCTTATACCTGGATTACTCTCTTGTCTGCTGCCTGCCTGTGAGACCTTGCTTATACCTGGATTACTCTCTTGTCTGCTGCCTGCCTGTGAGTCCTTGCTTATACCTGGATTACTCTCTTGTCTGCTGCCTGCCTGTGAGACCTTGCTTATACCTGGATCACACTCCTGTCTGCTGCCTGCCTGTGAGACCTTGCTTATACCTGGATTGCTTTCTTGTCTGCTGCCTGTCTGTAAGACCTTGCTTATACCTGGATTACTCTCTTGTCTGCTGCCTGCCTGTGAGACCTTGCTTATACCTGGATCACACTCCTGTCTGCTGCCTGCCTGTGAGACCTTGCTTATACCTGGATTGCTTTCTTGTCTGCTGCCTGTCTGTAAGACCTTGCTTATACCTGGATTACTCTCTTGTCTGCTGCCTGCCTGTGAGACCTTGCTTATACCTGGATTACTCTCTTGTCTGCTGCCTGCCTGTGAGTCCTTGCTTATACCTGGATTACTCTCTTGTCTGCTGCCTGCCTGTGAGACCTTGCTTATACCTGGATCACACTCCTGTCTGCTGCCTGCCTGTGAGACCTTGCTTATACCTGGATTACTCTCTTGTCTGCTGCCTGCCTGTGAGACCTTGCTTATACCTGGATCACACTCCTGTCTGCTGCCTGCCTGTGAGACCTTGCTTATACCTGGACTACTCTCTTGTCTGCTGCCAGCCCATACGACGCTGCTTGGACCCAGTCTATTCTCTTGTCTGCTGCCTGTCTGTAACACGTTGCCCGAGCCTGGTCTACTCTCCCATCTACTACCTGCCCGTGGCCTGCGGCCCCGCCTCTTGTCTCTTTGTGTAAGTCCTGTTGGCCACCCACACCTGAGGGCTCAACTCCCGGGGAATGGTGGTCAACACAGCGGGGTTGCTCGGCTGCCAAGCAGAATCTGGGGCCGAAGTCCTCATACCCGGGATCACTGCTCGGCACAGGGACTCACAAAGCTGACAGAAGAATAGCTTATGCCTATAAAAGGCCGGAGCCTAGGCATATTATCCCAGCAGCAGGACTCAAAACACAGTTCTATCCAAACAATATTTTTTTTAATTTTGATATTTTGTTTATTAGGCAATCGAACATTCAAACAAGGAAAGACATCAGTTTACATATTTATGAGGATAAGTGTATTGCTTTGCTAATTTACATTCTTAATATCTCTAACATGTCTCGAAACTTTCTTTGCTCATTTAGTTAACTACTTCAAACTCTATGATCTAGTGTAATATAACAAAGCTTAATCCTAATTAGAAACATTCTGAGCCTATCGTGTGAGCATTCCTAAAACTTCTAACTCTCTGATTCCTCCCTCCCCTTCTCTATCCAAACAAATATAACAATTAAAATATAAAAAACCACAGCTTATACTTCAGTTCAGCATGCTCAATATGATTTTACACAAAGAAAAACAGCTTATATTTCAGTTCAGCAGGATCTAAAACAAAGCATTAGAAAAATTATTACAAATCTAGTCTCAGGACAGTGGCCAAGCAGTCACAAATATTCTAAAAGTCACTGTTTAGAAGTCTCATAGTGTAGAATTCTTTAGAAACTAGCATGTATGTTCATTTAAATGTATGCAGTTTTTAAATTTCCCCTGTAATCCTTATTGTGCTAACTGAAACAAAATCATTTACAATTCTTGTCTATCCTAAAATAGCATATATCATACTTTACATTGACATCTTACTCTATACACTATCATATGTATTCCACTACTCATATCTTCTTATCAAGCTGTGATTTTATTAATTTCTAAACATATTGCCTATCATATGTGTCCTGAAATCCATCCTATCTCTTGCTATTATGCTGTTAATATGCCTCTCAGAATGGTAACTAACAAATTGCAATTTTCTCCCAGCAAAAACCTGCACTTACATAATTCCTTCAATACCGATTTTCCTCAAGGATGACGGTTTAACTCCCAAGTCCCCCCTACTCCTCTATAACTTCACTCCATACACTTCAAAGCATAACTTTAAACCTCTGACATTAAACAACTGTGCACAGGAAACTGCAACCGAAAAATCCTTATATGGGATACAATTCCACTTAGACTTATATGAAAGATAAAAAGTATATAAGCATCCAAACTAAATAATGCAGAAGATTTAATTCCCCTCCAATTTAGCTTCCATTACTTCTCTTCCTATAATATTACTACTACTACTATTTAGCATTTATATAGCGCTACAAAGCGTACGCAGTGCTGCACAAACATATAAGAAAGACAGTCCCTGCTCAAAGAGCTTACAATCTAATAGACAAAAAATAAAGCAAGCAAATCAATTAATGTATAGAGGAAAGAGGAGACAACAATCCAGTACATGTTTGTTATAGTGTGTGTAATAAGGAGTCATAGTCAGAAATGTTTACAGACAATTTAAAAAAATCAGAAAGGCATTACCTTTTCAGTTGGATAAAAATACAAGGCACTGGGAACTAGAATCGGGATATAAAGATCATAATATGGCTTAAAATCGACCATTTCTACTTGAACCATACAACACTAAAATCTTTAAATCTTTTCCAAACAGACCTTGAGGGGCATTTTCGATATGACGTCTAAGTCCGACTTTACACGTTTTGCAAAAAACGTCCAAAATCTGAATAGGAAAGAAGTTCATTTTCGAAAAAGAAAATCATTTATCTTTTGTTTTCAAAAATACTGTTTCTAATAAGGTTTTGTGTTTTGGGCGTTTTCTTTTTTGGTCCATTCAAAAAAAAAAAAAAAAAAAAACCAAGTGAAAAACAGAGAAAATCAAGCCATTGGGATGTAGACTGGTCTCCCAGACATCCCAGGAGATAAGTGGGGCACCCTAGAGGGCACTACAGTGGACTTCAAAACTATGCTCCCAGGTAAACTTCTCATTGTTGCTCCCTTATCTTGTCTGCAGAGCCCCCCAAAACCCACTGCCCATAACTGTACACCACTACAATAGCCCTTATGGGTGAAGGGGGCACCTATATGTGGGTACAGTGGGTTTCTGGTGAGTTTTGGAGGGCTCACAGTTTCCCCCACAAATGTGACAGGTAGAGGGAGATAGGGACCAGAGTCCCCCACTCCATGGTGTACTGCACTGACCACTACACTACCCCTTATTTGTTATAAAAACAGGTCTAGCTCAAAAGGTCTTAGATTTAGTCCTGGACACTTTTGTTTTGTTCCATTATGGCTGAAAAACATCCAAGTGTTAGGAACACCTAGATCTGCCCTTAACACACCCCTGACATTGCCCCTTGTGATTTGAACACACTTCTGACAGACTTCATAGAAAAACATCTAAAAATTGGTTTTGAAAATACCAATTTGGACAATTTTGTGAGAAAGTCATCCAAATACAGACTTATGCCACTTTTTAAATGTTTTTCTCTTTTGCAAATGAGCTCCCTTGTAATGTTGCAATTCTGATATCCTTTTTTTTCAGTAAAAACAGGATATAGGCACTAACTTCAAACTGTAACCTCAAATCAAGAGCTGAGAAAAAGGAAGCACACAAAGGCTTAATGTAAAATGCCATTTCGGTGCAAATGTACTGTTCATTACTTATACACATAAAGAAAACTTCACTTACAACAAATAGTACAAATTATCAAAGCAAGTTAAGACTGAAATCCAATACTAGCCATTACATATTTGAAACAAAAGACATTTAAGTCAATTCAGTGTGAATGCCCCCCTTTTCTCATTGCTGTAGTCAAGGATGAGAAGGGAAGTCAGAACAAAATTATAACAGACATGAAATTAATTCTATAACATTCAGCCACTGTTAACAATTACCTAAACCCTATTCTATTTATTTTATGGTATGACAGAGATCAAACGACTTCCTCAAATCTACTCTAGGCAGGATGGCAACATAACTTCATTCACTCATAACAGATTTAAAATTGAGGAAAAATTATAGATTAGACAATAGTATGACAATTACAACTTCATCACACTCAATAAGTAAATACAAAAATACAATTTTGAGTTGCATAATCCCAGGGCACAGTTCAGCAGCAGTAAACAATTCCAGTAAAAAAATGTAGCTATTATGGGCCCAATATTCAGATCGCAGGAGGGAGCCCAGCTAACTCCCATGATTGGCGATCAGCCCGGATATTCGGACCATTTCTGGTGACCGGCATTGAGTATCCACTCTATTTTTAACCAGTTTAAAGTTAACCAGCTAAGTCTGTATTCAAAAATAGCCGGTTAACTTTGAACCAGCTAAAGATATATCAGCATTTAAGCGGCCCGATGTGGCCGCTTATGATAGCCTGATATAGATTGAATATATAGGGATAGTCAGCTATATCACGTGATATAGCCAGTTATCTCCGAGGCGCTAACCAGGAATATTCTGCGGGAGATAACCAGCTATCCCCTGCTGAATACCGCTGGATAGCCAGTTAGGTGCCATTTAACCGGCCAGGTGCCTTTCCTGGCTAGTTAAATGTTTTTGAATATCGGGGGTATAAGAATAAGGAACTCATTTTACAATTAGCACACATTATTTACAACTTACATCTGTAATGTTCTTAGGGTCAGGGGTATTAAAGGCTAAGGCATAAATGTATATAAACAATCTAGTTCCTTGATCTTTATTTCTGCTTGCATAGGTTAATAATTTTTGTAATTTTCAACATCTGCTCCGTATGTTAGTTGCATGGCATAGCTTACACAACTTCCTTAGCAGACAGTGCATGACCCATTTCATATCTTATTCTTTTATTTAACCCTTGATATTCCTCTCTTAATGGGGGGATCCTGTTCTCATAAATGCCCTCAATATCATCATGTACAGTTTTACCATACCATTAACTCTTCCTTTTTATAGGAAAGAAAATATCTGAATTCAAGAGAGCTTGGGACAAGTACATAGGATCTCTGAAGGAGTGATAGGGAGAGTAGATGGTATGGATGGGCCATATGGTTTTTATCTGCCTACATTTTTCTTTTTTTCTGTTCTATTAAAGGAGTATTTACAAGAGGATTAAAATAACCAAAGATATTTTAGAAAATTCAAAAGACTGGTGTTCTAGTTGTTCTTTGAAAACATAAATGATGTCACAACTAGGTAACAGACTAGAAACAGCAGGATTCAAAACATTCATATATGCTGACGATGTTGCCATATGCATAACCTTGAAAAAGAGCATTCAAGACGTCTTACAAAAGGCAACATTTGGCTAAAGTTTCATGGAAACCAGGGCCTCAGATTCCAAACTAAAACTAAATAAAGAAAAAACTAAATTCATGATCACTGCCTATCTATTTGACCAAAACGCCAACAACAGTTTCACAATTGGCAACACTTCATTTGCCATTGACAATAATCTGAAAATTCTATGTATAGTTATAGATAAACATTTAACTTTTGATACTCAGGTTTCCTCAGTAATCATAAAACCTTTCAAGTCTTTTTGGAAACTAAAAAGGATCAGACCCTATTTCTCATCAGAAACATTCAGACTATTGTACAATCATTAACATTATCCCAATTAGATTATTGTAATGCCATATATGCCTGTTGGAAAAAATCCAAACAGCTCAAAACTGCAGCCTGGTTCATATTCAAAATCTAGTTTTGAAAGTGCCTCCCCTTTATTAATCAAATTACACTGGTTTTCCAAATTATGTACCTTTATCTTTCAAATCCTAAATGGCACAGCTCCAGACTATATGATACCATTAATAAACTTACCTCAAAGAAACACTAAATATGAGGCATGAAACTATATCATATACCTTCAAAATTGCAAAAATGTGATCTACAAAACTGTTCACTCTGTAGACTTCACTTACCTAGGAACCAAATGGTGGAACTCCTTACCACCCAAAATAAAAAAATAAACAGGAATATACTAGATTCCACAAAATCCTCAAATTGTTCCTATTCAAACAAACCCTCACAAAGAACAACCATATCTCAACTAATTATTACCTTAATTGATTATTACTCTATTTACCATTAACTTTCTCTTTGCTTCATGTACAATTTCTCTTCATAATAGATTTTCTAAATGATAACTTCCATAGTTATCCCATTATGTTTATGATACTGTATTGTAAAATTGGGTTCTTACAACAAATTACTTTCTTATGCATTATTCTTTGTTATATATCCTATACTGTTTATTGTAAGCCACACTGAACTCAGACTTGTTTGGGATAATGTGGGATATAAATGTCACAAATAAATAAATACATCAGAATGTGCTAGCCAAACCACGATAATACAAGAGGCAAGTAAGCAAAATCAAAAAATCTTGGGGCCTTGTTTCTCAAAGCTGTGCAGTTTTATGGCATATGTAATTCCCCCATTATAATGGGGATTACTAAGGAACATACAAGAGCTCTCCAGAGTTACTGAGGAAAGGGTTCCGAGGTTGTGGTCCATCCTAAGGGGGTGGGTTCCTGGATAAGTTGCAGAGAGAAATGATTCTGGTTGTTGAATGACAGTAGGGGTGAAGTTATGAGTTTATAAAAGTTAGTGTTTGTTTGAGCGCATAGTCTTTGGTTACCTCTATCCCCGCCAGGACCAGTAACCTAAGGATGATCTGAAGGGGGAGTTATTGTCAGCCAAAGGCAGTAACTGGAAGAGTGGAGTGCTCTGGGTGAGTAAAGGGGAACCCAAGCCAGGAGCAGGAACAGGGAAGAGCCTGTTCAAGGCCAGAGGGTGTAGCTCGTGAAAGTGCATCTCTAGAAGTAGAGCAGACAGGGAGGACTGATCCTGCAGGAGTTTGCTTATGACAACCAACGCTACAAGCACAGCCTTGGATTATGCAGCCTGAAGGGATGGATGATGGACAGGAGGAGCTGTAAATATGTACATATTGTAAGATAATAAATTGCACTTAAGAAGATACAATGTTCCAAAATTAGTTTGCTAACACCTCATGATTGAGAGAGACTTCAGGGGGCTACAAAAGCAAAGGCCTCAAAACTCACAGAGCACTGTCTGGTACACCCATTCAAAAGGGAGCCTGTATAAACTCTTCACAAAGTCCCAACTTTCTTATCATTGGAATTATCTCAATATTGATCCAGAAAAAAAGAGAGCAGCAAAAGAAAACTCTACAACATGGAAAAAATGTAAAAAAAAAAGAACAAAAGTTGATCCCAAAAACTGGACCCTTAGCCAATTCCCATACAGTCTAAATCAAGTATGAATACAAAAAACTCTGTGAAGAGTTTATTCAGGCTTTCTTTTGTATGGGTGTACCAGATAGCGCTCTGTGAGTTTTGAGGCCTTACTTTGTTTAACTGTGTTATTTATTTATAGCCCCCACCCCCTGTAGTCTATCTCAATCATGAGGTGTTAGCAAACTAATTTTGGAACATTGTATTATATCACTGTTTGCTACCTCCTTTTTTGGTGTGGTACGTAAGATACACCATATCCCTAAATTGGCTTTGGATTTATAATTTGCATCTGATACCAAGTTGGATTACAAATTTATTGTTTGTTTCAAGGAAGATTCAAACTGCCTGTTGCAGAGTTCAGTAAAGTTGTTATTGCATAAAATACAGATCCTTGATGTAGAGAGTATTCTTGGAAGCAAGACTGGACTGATCAAAAGTACTCAGGTGAAGCCCAGCTTATCGTCTTATGGCCTGTTGGAGCAAGTCAAGCTCACATAGAACAGTCTCAACTATGTGTGTGTCTCAGAATGAGACGAGAAAGATTTTTGTTTTGTGGCCCAGGTCAGAGGTGCCCGATCCCAGAGCTAGTTGGAGCCCTAGGACGCTGTGCTGGTGGCGGTGAGAACCGGCTTCCACATATAACCAGATCAAATGTCTAATATGTTTTATTTATAAACAAGTTAAGAATTGTGCATAAAACCTTATGGCTAGATGATAAGAATTGTCTGATTCCAGAGAAGGGTCCTAATTTAGGAGGAAAGAAAATAACCTTACAGTCTTCCATATAAAGTCTTGGTATTATGGTAAAGGGTGCATGCTCTGGCAGTTCTGAGCTTATTTCTTTCATTAACCCCCCTGTTTAGAAAGCTGCACTAGTCGCATGCGGCATTTGCCGACACAAGCCATTCAATGTGAATGGGCTGTCTCGGCAGTACTGCACTGCCAGCCGCTAGTAAGGCTTTGTAAACAGGGGCCTAGAAGATTTTCAGAAATTAGCTCATGCTTGCATTTTATTGCATTTTGATTAGTGTAATGTTTAGGCCTCCCAAAGAAAGTTTTAGCAAAGTTTCAGCTGCTTCAGAATGTAAATACCAATACTATTTTAGGCAAATATATATAAAAGTTCTCCTTTCCTCTGTATGCAGCATTAAGAAAAACTCAGCTCACAAACAGTTATTCTTGGAGGCTGTCCCAATCATATGGAACTCTTTGCCATAGAGTTGAGGACAGAGTATGACTATTTAAGATTTAGGAAACTTCTTAAAACGCTTCTATTTCAGAAGCATGCTAATCAGTGAGTTTTATAATATTATTGCTTTCTATTTTTATTCCTTTTTTTTCGATTTATGTAATTCTTATATCTTTTGTAAACCATCTAGAGCTCCTGTTTTAGATAGTATATAAATATGTTGGGCCCGATATTCAGCCGGTGGTGATCGGCATTTTGCTGACCGCTGCCAGTGCTAAACCTGGAAATTCAGTGCCAGGCCATATCATAGTAACATAGTAAATGACGGCAGAAAAAGACCTGCATGGTCCATCCAGTCTGCCCTACAAGATAAACTCATATGTGCTACTTTTTGTGTATACCTTACCTTGATTTGTACCTGTCCTTTTCAGGGCACAGACCGTGTAAGTCTGCCCAGCACTATCCCCACCTCCCGCCACCAGCTCTGCCACCCAATCTCGGCTAAGCGCCTTAGGATCCATTCCTTCTGAACAGGATTCCTTTATGTTTATCCCACGCGTGTTTGAATTCTGTTACCGTTTTCATTTCCACCACCTCCAGCGGGAGGGCATTCCAAGCATCCACTACTCTCTCCGTGAAAAAATACTTCCTGACATTTTTCTTGAGTCTGCACCCCTTCAATCTCATTTCATGTCCTCTCGTTCTACCGCCTTCGCACCTCCGGAAAAGGTTCGTTTGCGGATTAATACTTTTCAAATATTTGAACGTCTGTATCATATCACCCCTGTTTCTCCTTTCTTCCAGAGTATACATGTTCAGGTCATCAAGTCTCTGCTCATACGTCTTGTAACGCAAATCCCTTACCATTCTTGTAGCTTTTCTTTGCACCGCTTCAATTCTTTTTACATCCTTCGCAAGGTACGGCCTCCAAAACTGAACACAATACTCTAGGTGGGGCCTCACCAACGACTTATACAGGGGCATCAACACCTCCTTTCTTCTGCTGGTCATACCTCTCTCTATACAGCCTAACAACCTTCTAGCTACGGCCACCGCATTGAATTTCTGGATTTGCGGAGTCGGCTAAGACATAGTCGGTTGAGTGCAATATTCAGCACTTAACCAACTCTGGGTTACCGCATAAAGATAGGACTGCAAACCAGTCAGTCCGATTTATGTGATGACCTGGCCAGTTAAGTTCTGAATATTGCTCTCAACCGGCCAAGCACCGACTCCGCCACCAGAATACCCTCAAGAGAACTGGTTTTCAGTTTGACACTAACCAATTCATTTCAGTGGTGCTAACTGGTTAAGTGCTGCTGAAAATGACCAGTTTAGTCCTGAACAAGCAATTTAAGTGGCCAGGAGCCATTTCTGGCTGGTTAAATCACATTGAATATTGATCCTGTTGTTGTTGTTGTTGTTGTTATTATTATTATTTATAATTAACACTTAACAATAATTTAGTAGCAATCAAGCCACTCTGAAGAGCATATAATTAACTATTAACTTTTGTATAGATAGAGATATATTGGAAGATTAACATACTGAAGGTTAGAGCAGAATTATTTAAATACAAGAACACATCTAATATTTTGATTATGTATGTAATGTTGTAATCCGCTGGGAGCTGTGGACTATGCAGAATATAAAGGTTTTAAATAAGTAAATAAAAGAAAAAGAATAGTTCAGTGAGGAATGTGGCAATGATGTAGGTGGAATGCACACTAGTGTTCTCCTTTCTTGTAGCCCTAATCTTGTCTCTTTGGCCTGCTGTCTTGAAAAAACAAACGACTTGTGTAGGCCATCCAAGTCCGGTTCACTTTTTCAATTGCATATAGTGCTAGATTCTATATATGGTGCCTAACATGTCAGTGCCGAAACATACCTGCGTAAACAGTATTCTATAAGCTGCGCCTAAAGTTCAGTGTGGTTTATAGAATACATGCTTAAGACGAGAGTCATGCATAAATTTAGGCATGGCCATTTGCACCATTGAAAATGTGGTGCAAATACCCACGCCTAAATTTACGAGCAGAGCACCATTAATCTGTAATTACACATGTAACTTGAAGCCATGCCCCTGTTCTGCCCTGAAATGCCCATGACCCTCCCATTTCTGTGCAGTGGTGTAGCTATGTGGAGCCACAGGGGCCTGGTCCCCCCCCCCCAAATTTCCTGTGGTCCCTTGGTTTTGCTGGCGGAGGTCCCCAAACCCCAGCATTGGTCTCCGCCACGTTGCCTGCCCTGTTCTGTCTTCCCCTCACATCCGGCACTCTCTTTTTAGTGAAACTGAACAGGGCAGGCAACGTGGCGGCAGCGCCAGAGACTAGCGCTGGACAATACTTCAGCTGGTTGGAGTTGAGGACCCCTGCCAGCCAAGGTATTTGCTGCGGCAGTGGGTGGGGAGCAGCAGGGCGGTGGTGGTGGGGGGTGGCAGACCAAAATGTGCCCCCCCACCTTGGGCTCTGGCCCCCTCCCACACGAGGTCCCCTGTTTCCATGCCCCCTTTTTTGGACTGCATGTAAATTTTAGGTGTGGATCCTACACCTAACTTTACGTGCCTTGGTCCCAATTAAATGTAATTGGCACTAATTGGCTTGTTATTCAATTAAATTATGCACACAAATCAGGAACATGCCTAAATTTGCACATGCAATTTTTGGTGACCTTTATGGAATCAGGGGAACGGTGGTTTTTTCCAGTATGGTACACATAGAAAACACACTGCTTTTACCATCTGAGATTACCTCACCTGTATCTTGTAATTATATTTGCAGCAATTCAGATTGCAGTATCTTCTGACACTCAACAATTTTTTAGTAATTGGATGGCAGACGAAGTTACTGGAGCTACACTGGGTATCATTGGAATGGGCCGTGTTGGGCTCAAGGTTGCTCAGCGAGCCAAAGCCTTTGAAATGAAAATTCTGTATCACAACAGAAACCAAAGGTAATAAAGACTTTTGTAAATCTTCTTGCACAAATACTGCTCTTATCATTCTATTTCTTTAAAAGATGTTGTAGGAATATGACTGTTTGAATACATTGTAAATTTATGGGGTCAATATTCAAAGCGATTTAACCAGCCAGAAACAACCTGTTCGAGGCTGTCCATTAATTTTCAGCTGCACTTAACCAGTTAGTGCTGCTGAAAATAACCGGCTATTTGGTGCGTGTTCTGGAGGCAGGGTCCGCGTTTGAGTTAAGTGCCAATACGCAGCATTTAACCAGCCAGGTTAACCACATAAATAGGACTGCATGAAAGTCAGTCCTACCTTTGGGGCCCTTTTACAAAGTGGCGGTAAACCCAATGCGGGCTTACCGCACACTAACCCGGAACTACCGCCGACCCAATGTGGCCACCAATGGTAGTTCCGCCTTGAGCATGCGCCATTTCCGGCACACCGGAAATTTTTTTTTTTTAATTTTATAGTGCGGCGTAACCTGGCGATAATCAGGCATCACCATGTGCTATCCGGTTACTGCCAAGTTACCATGGGAGCCCTCAGTGGGTGGCAGTAAGTGCTTCCCCTCCGCATGGCCATTTTTTTAAGGGGCTTTTTAACCCCTGCAGTAAAAAGGGCTCTGGCGTGCGGTAAAGATGGCCCTGCTGCTACCACAGGGCCGTTTTTCCTGCAGCTTAGTAAAAGGACTCCTTTATACCAGATAAGTGCTGAATACTGCACTTAACCAGCTATGTGTCAGCCGGCTCTGGAAACCTGGAAATTCAATGCCGGTAACTGGACGTGGCCCAGCGTTGAACTTCTGGATTTAATGGCTGAATATTGGGCACTTACGGCTTTAACAGATTAATTCCTTAAATCAGTTTTCTTCTTTCATTTGGGTTTCTAACTCGGTTCTTGGGGCTCACCCAGCCAGTTGGGGTTTTCAGGATATTCCCACTGATGGAGAGAATGGGGTAGAAAAAGCACTCAGAATATAAGCAGCCACATTAAAGTTTGTAATTCATTCAGTCACTGGCTTAAGAAACCTTCCCAATCCATTCAAAATTTCAATTATATAAAAATGTGATTATTATATGATTTTTTAATATAATATTTTTTTATAATAATCTTTTTCCATAAAACTGTTCTCTGTCATCAGTTTCATAATACACTAATTCAAAAACAGATTTGTCCAAAGTGGATTACAACATATAAAACTGAATGAAATATATCATATATTTAAAAGCAGGTTAGAACAGAATAAAACTTAAACAAAAAATGCTAGATTAAACAAATAGATTTTAACTTGTGTATGAAACACTAAAAAATCATCTTGTAGCTGGATTTCAGCTGGTAACATATTTTACAAATGTGGGCCAGAAATTGACAAAGATCAATCTCGTCTGACAGAAAAAAATGAGCCTGTTGTACTGTAGGAATCATTTATTGTTTATTTAAATTTGATATACATCCTGGCTTCTACAGATCAGGGCGGCTTATAATTAAAGCATATACAATCTTAGGGCCCTGTTTACTAAGCCGTGCTGCAGGTGCACAAACTGTTTAGCGCACACTAAAAATTAGTGCACGCTAATGCAAGAGACACCCATAGGAATATAATCAGGCTTATTTTCAAAAGAGAAGGACGCCCATCTTTCGACAGAAATCGGAAGATGGGTGTCCTCACAGGATCACCCAAAGCGGCATAATCGAAAGCCGATTTTGGGCGTCCCCAACTGCTTTCCGTCGCGGGGACGACCAAAGTTCACGGGGGGCGTGTTGGAGGATAGCGAAGGCGGGACTTGGGCATGCCTAACACATGGGCGTCCTCAACCCATAATGGAAAAAAAGGGCGTCCCTGATGAGCATTTGGACGACTTTACCTGGTCCTGTTTTTCTTACGACCAAGGCACAAAAAGGTGCCCGAACTGACCAGATGACCACCGGAGAAAATTGGGGATGACCTCCCCTTACTACTCCCCCAGTGGTCACTAACCCCCTCCCACCCTCAAAAAACAACTTTAAAAATATGTCGTGCCAGCCTCTATGCCAGCCTCAAATGTCATACTCAGGTCCATCGCAGCAGTATGCAGGTACCTGGAGCAGTTTTAGTGGGTGCAGTACACTTCAGGCAGGTGGACCCAGGTCCATCCCCCCTACCTGTTACACTTGTGGTGGTAAATGTGAGCCCTCCAAAACCCACCAGAAACCCACTGTACCCACATTTAGGTGCCCCCTTCACCCATAAGACCTATGGTAGTGGTGTACAGTTGTGGGTTTTGTGGGGGGGGGGGGGGGTTGGGGGGCTCAGCACACACAGTAAGGGAGCTATGTACCTGGGAGCAATTTCTGAAGTCCACTGCAGTGCTCCCTAGGGTGCCTGGTTGGTGTCCTGGCATGTCAGGGGGACCAGTGCACTACGAATGCTGGCTCCTCCCACAACCAAAGGGCTTGCATTTGGTCATTTCTGAGGTGGGCGTCCTTGGTTTCCATTTTTGCTGAAAATCAGAAATGACCAAGTCTAGGGATGACCATCTCTAGGGACGACCTAAATGTCAAGATTTGGGCGTCCACGACTGTATTATCGAAATGAAAGACGCCCATCTTGTTTCGATAATATGGATTTCCCCGCCCCTTTGCCGGGATGTTTTGCGAGGACGTCCTCAGCAAAACTTGGGCGTCCCTTTCGATTATGCCCCTCAATGCGTGTCTCTATCATTAGTGCGTGCTCATTTTTAGCTCGTTGTAAAAAGTTTGCACGCCTACAATGCAACTTAGTAAACAGGGCCCTTAGAAAAGAACATCATAAAACATTATAGGAAAGACCTAACTTATAGAAAGAGAGAAGAAACAACCCCACTAATAGTGCACTGCATCAGCCATTTAAGTCAATCTGGTCTCCGCTTGTATTTGTTGACTGCTTGGATATGCTTAATAAGCTCAGAACCTAACCTGTCTAATGCAGGGTTCTGGGGTAAATTATTATGAGCACTAACACTAGTGGTAAGTGATTGTCCATCTTTCCACACTTCAGTTGATAGCATGCAACTTTTCATGTTGCAGAGAATTGCTTGTTTGTGTACGTAATTCTATATTGATGAGTGTGAAGTGTATTGACACTTGTTTCCTTTACACTCCTTCCAAGGCTTCCAATACCATTTCTATGCTGATGACTCCAATACCTACCTCTTTACACCAGAAATTGTAGCAAGAATCCAGTCCCAAATTTTAGCCTGCTTGTCTTAACATAGCCAAGAGGGAATGAAAAATTATAAAATTAAATAACATTTTCTTTGTGGAATAACAGGAAGATATTCTATACAAGCATCTTAACATATAATTTATATCAAATATTTGGATATACCAATTCACACAAATATAACATAAACATGTTAGAAAGTCCAGTAATGCAAATCTGTTGGCCTATTTCTGGAGCATAGAAGAACCTCATTTTCTCCTTTTGCATTTCATCAGTATCTGTACACTCGCTGGTTCAGAAGATATAATCCAGAATTCCCAATGTCTATTGTAATCTTGAGTTTCACTGGCTGAGTGGCTGAGCTCTTGAATACTTTTCTTGAATTCCAGCCTCTCTGCTATTTTAGCACTCTCCCATGAGCCCTTAAATTAGTTTAAACATTGAGAACCATTAATTCATCAACCTATTTTAGTCTTAATTGGTTTTATTGTTCTTTCAGAAAAGAGGAGGATGAGAGAGCTGTTGGTGCCACATACTGTGCAAAGATGGAAGATCTCCTACAGCAGTCTGACTTTGTGATGCTGGTGGTAAACCTGACACCTGAGACCTGCAAACTGATTGGTGAAAGGGAGCTCCAGCTAATGAAACCCACAGCCACTCTGATAAACATCAGCAGAGGTATACTTTCCACCTTAGAACTGTTCACTTCCATCATTCCATCTTTCAGGTGTTAAGGAGCCAAATTTCAAACTGTCAATAGTAGGGCAAAGTCTGTGGGGACGTTCAATCAAGTCCTTTATTTTATAAGCATATCCATGTGTAAATAGGAATATTTACATGTGTATATTACATACATATGCAAATATCGTTTTCAGAAAGCCACTATTTACACATATGTTAGACTTGACCTTTTACCCTCCTGATTTCCCTATTATACAGTCTTCGCTAACTTCTGCTATGCTACCCTGGTCCAACCATTTTGTCATCCAATTTTAATCTCATGCTCGTTGCCTTTTCCTGCCCCTCCTCCCCCCACCCAAGAAATGGACTAGACATCTCTCTCGAGTTAATCCACGTGGAGGGGCATAATCGAATGGGGCGCCCAAGTTTTCCTGAGGGTGTCCTCGCAGGACGTCCCCATCAAGGGGCGGGGAAACCCGTGTTATCGAAACAGGCATGCAGTGGTCACTAACCACCTCCCCCCACCCCGAAAAAAAACAACTTTAAAAACTTTTGTCTTTTTTTTTTTTTTTTTAGAGTATGGGTGAAGGATGTCCTTTGCTATGCCTCCATCCCTGCGACGGTAATTGAGGATGTCCTTTGCTATGCCTCCGTCCCTGCAATGGCAGTTGAGGACTGTCCAAAATGTGGATGTTTCTGTGAGAAGGATGTCCATGCCTTTACTATGCCTCTGACAACTCCCTTTATTTATTTGGATTTTGGATCACAAGTAGCAGCAGTGGGATTTGAACCCGGCCACCTCTGGATTGCAAGACCAGTGCTCTAACCACTAGGCCACTCCTCCATTCCACTGCACTCTCTTGAAATTTGGCCGTCCCTGTGGGGGGGGGGGGGGCAGTTGAGGATGTTCAAAATGTTTGAAAGAAGGACGTCCACGCCTTTGTTATGCCTCCGCTGACACATAAATACCTCCCCCACTCAGGGAAGAGAGTGGAGTGGAGGAGTGGCCTAGTGGTTAGAGCACTGGTCTTGCAATCCAGAGGACATCCTTCACTCATACTCTAAAAAGACAAAAGTTTTTAAAGTTGTTTTTTTCTGGGTGGGAGTTGGTTAGTGACCACTAGGGGAGTCAGGGGAGGTCATCCCCGATTCCCTCCGGTGGTCATCTGGTCATTGAGGGCACATTTTTGTGGCTTGGTCGTGAAAAAAACAAACAAGTAAAGTCAGCCAAGTGTTCATCAGGGACGCCCTTCTTTTTTCCATTATCACTTGAGGACACCCATCTGTTAGGCACACCCCAGTCCCACCTTTGCTACGCCTCCGACACGCCCCTGGGAACTTTGGTCATCCCCGCAATGGGAAGCAGTTGGGGACGCCCAAAATCGCTTTTGATTATGCTGATTTGGGAGACCCTGAGAAAAGGACGCCCATTTTCTGAATTGTGTCGAAAGATGGGTGCCCTTCTCTTTCTAAAATAAGCCTGTTAGTTTGCCGTCCTCAGCTCTCTTGTTCACTCCTGATTTTGATTCTCTACCTCTGGTCAAACAAGCTTGTTCTTTTCATTCTAGTCTTACTTCTGCTTTAGACCAGATTGTTCCTAAATCCCATTCTCATTCTAAGCAACCATGGTATCATGGCAGTCTGAAAATAATTAAAAGGCATTTGCATAAAACTGAATGTAACTGGAAGAAAACTAGATCAGAACTCGCCCTTTCTACTTTCAAGGCAGAGCTCAAGGATTATAACTAGCACATGAAAAAGGCAAAATCTTCATATTTCACCTCTCATATTGCGATATCACCAAATTTATCTAAAGAAATTTTCCATCATCTGACATCTTTTCCTTCCAAAAATGAGCTCTTAGAAAACCGTTATTCATCCCATTCTAAAGAAACCCTCGTTAGACCCACAACTGCCAGCCCACTACTTTCCAGTGTCAAATTTATATTTTCTCTCTAAAGTATTAGAGAAGACAGTTTATATCCAATTCTCATCTTTCATTGAAAAATGTCTTGTTTTTCACCCTAGGTAGTCCGGTTTCAGATCTCATTTCATTACTGAAACGGTTCGTGCTTCACTTCTCTTGATAAACATAACATTGTCTTGGCTGTCTCTCTCGATCTATCAGCAGCCTTTGACCTAGTCAATCACTGCCTTTAACTATCCCATATTAATTCGCTAGGACTGAGAAGGCCCATACTCATCTGGTTCACTTCTTTTCTTTTGGGTTATTCTTTCCAGGTTATCATCCCTCAGTCTACTGCCTCATCTTGCCCTTTGCACTGTGGAATCCCACAGGGTTTGGTTTGGTCCTATCCCCCTTTCTTTTCAATTTGTTCCTTAGTCCTCTTGCCACTCTTATTCAATCCTATGGAATTTCCTTTCATTTCTATGCAGATGATATTTGATTACTGTTCCCTACTGATCCTTATACCTCATCTATTAAGCCTCTTCAGGATTGTTTTCACTCTTTTCAACAATGGCTTCTTGACCTTATATTAATACTGAATAAAGATAAGACAGTGGTGTGTAGGTTCACTGGGGGCCTCCACATCCCACATCCCCATCCCCATCCCTCCACATCCCAAGTATTCCTTTAGATCTGTTTGGAGCACTGATTCCACCAGTCTATTCCTCTCGATATCTAGGTATTGCCTTAGATTCTCCCCACAGATTTTGTCTCTCTGTAAATCTGGTTTCTTTATTCTCAGGCAGTTATGTTCCATTAGAACATAGTAACATAGTAGATGACAGCAGAAAAAGACCTGCATGGTCCACCCAGTCTGCCCAACAAGATAAACTCACATGTGCCATTTTTTGTGTATACCTTACCTTGATATGTACCTGTCTTTTTCAGGGCACAGACCGTATAAGTCTGCCCAGCACTATCCCCACCTCCCAACCACCAGCCCTGCCTCCCACCACCGGCTAAGCTGGGAGGCAGGGCTGGTGGTTGGGAGGTGGGGATAGTGCTGGGCAGACTTATAGAAGTCACTTTAACCATGATACTTTTCACACACACATTCTCTCATTGTTAACTACTAGAATACTAGTTTATTTGGGATCCTCTCATCACAATCTACACTGATTACAATCACTACAAAATACTGAAATGAAATTGTTATGACATGCTAAATGTTCTGACCACGTTTCTCCTCTTCTTTGGGAACATCTATGACTTATGGTTGAACAAAGAATTATTCATAAGCTTTTCACACTGACTTTCAAGACAGGATTACTGCAATACATGGCGAAACTCACTTTCCCTTATTCGCCAGCTTGCCTTCTTCGATCCATTAATGATTATCGCTTGATTTCCCCCAACCCCAAACAAGCAGTGCTCAAATCCGCGAGACATCGGGCTTTTTACTTTGCTTCTCCTTCTTACTGGAACTCACTTGCTTGTGATATCCAAGCTGAACTGTCTTTGAAAAAATTCAAGGCAGCCCTGAAGTTTTGGCTTTTCACCAAGCCTTTACCCCACAATAGGTTTGCTGTAGATTTGCCACTCCGGATCTCCCTCCTCCCTCTCTTCCCCTTTCCCTTTTCGCCTCCCTCCTCCCTCTCTTCCCCTTTACCCTTTCCCTTTTCTCCTTCCTTCCTGAGTTTTTTTTTTTTTTTGTTACATTTGTACCCTGCGCTTTCCCACTCATGGCAGGCTCAATGCGGCTTACATGGGGCAATGGAGGGTTAAGTGACTTGCCCAGAGGCACAAGGAGCTGCCTGTGCCTGAAGTGGGAATTGAACTCAGTTCCTCAGTTCCCCAGGACCAAAGTCCACCACCCTAACCACTAGGCCACTCCTCCACTCCTTGTCTTTCCCACCCCCTGGTTATGTATCCTCAATTTGAATGTTCATTCTTTCCTATCATTATTGTAGTTCCTTTCTCTCATTTATTTTAGATAGTGTACACCCCCTAGATCTGCCAGTGGTGGTGTAGCAAGTGCTAATAAATGTAAAATGTAAATAAGCTGGCAATCCTAGATACAATTCTGGAGACCACATCTTCAAAGTGATATAAACAGGATAGAGTCGGTCCAGAGGGTGGCTATTAAAATGGTCATTGGTCTTCAACATAAAGTGTATGGGGACAGACTTAAAGATCTCAATATGTATACTTTGGAAGGTTATCAATAGAAATCAAACAAATTAAAACATGGAAAAGAAAATAAGATGATACCTTTTTTATTGGACATAACAATACATTTCTTGATTAGCTTTCGAAGGTTGCCCTTCTTCATCAGATCGGAAATAAGCAAATGTGGTAGCAGATAGTGTATATATAAGAGAAACATCAAAGCATTATTTTGACAGTCTGACAGAGTGGGAGAGTGGGGGTATGCATGGGGACATCAAAGCATTTCATTGATATTCTAACAGGGTTACCATATGGCTCCAGAAAAAGGAGGACGGATTGAGCCAGCCAGGTTTTACTTCCATTGCTTTCCATTGGAAGCAATGGAAGTAAAACCCAGCTGGCTCAATTACTTCCATTGAAAGCAATGGAAGTAAAACCCGGCTGGCTCAATCTGTCCTTCTTTTTCTGGAGCCATATGGTAACCCTGGGTGAGAGGAGGATGATAAACAGAGAAATACAACTTTATGGTTTATAATGGGCTAGAAAACCCAGATCCTTATTAAGTCCTGTCTGTTGGGTGTCAAAATATTCAATCATTCTAACTTCAAAGGTCTTACGTTCTTGTATTGCTTTAAAGTTACCTTTCAGGATCCTTACTGTGAAATAACTGGTGCAGTGTTCTGGTCTTGTAAAGTGTTGGCCCACAGGGGTGGGGGCTTGACTGGCACCGGCTATTTTCATGTGATGTCTGTGCAGATTGAATCATCCTACAATCAGATTCAAAATTGACTACTCCCCAGAAAAAGTCAATTTTTGGGACACCACAGTCTCAATCAGTGATGGCTGTATACAAACATCTATATACAAGAAACCCACAGACAGATGCAGCTACCTCCACAACTCCAGCTTCCACCCTTCACATGCAAAAAGATCCATTATTTACAGCCAAGCCACAAGATACCACCGTATCTGCTCAGACCCAGGGGATAGAGACAGACACCTTGAAACCCTGACTGCATCCTTCAAACAGAAAGGCTACAACCCCAAAATAATCTCCAAGAATATTGCCTCCACCCTCAAAATACCCAGGGAAACTCTGCTACAGTAGAAAGAAAAAAAAGCCACAGACAGAATTCCCCTTGTAGTGACATACAACCCAGAGCTGGAGAAACTGAGAAAAATCATAAGGAACCTACAGCCCCTACTCCAGGGGGATGAATTACTGAAAGAGATATTCCCATCTCCGCCAGTGCCGGCCTTCCGACAGCCACCAAACTTAAAACACAAGCTGATCAGGAGTAAACTCCCAACACAGACTGAAGGTGAAGAGAAGGGCACATTTCCCTGCAATACATCCAGCTGCAAGCTATGCCAAAACATTTCACAGGACCCCACAGTCATTCACAAAGGAAAAATATTCAACATAAAGGAATCTTTCACATGCTCATCTTCCAATGTGGTATATATCATTCAGTGTAAAAAATGTAACGAATGATGCTATATTGGAGAAACAGGCCAGATGCTTAAGACAAGATTCAATCTGCATAGACATCACATGAAAATAGCCGGTGCCAGTCAAGCCCCCACACTTTACAAGACCAGAACACTGCACCAGTGATTTCACAGTATGGATCCTGAAAGGTAACTTTAAAACAATACAAGAACATAAGACTTTTGAAGTTAGAATGATTGAATATTTTGACACCCAACAGACAGGACTTAATAAGGATCTGGGTTTTCTAGCCCATTATAAACCATAAAGTTGTATTTCTCTGTTTATTTCTCTGTTTATCACCCTCCTCTCACCTTCCCATACCATCCTGTTAAAATATCAATGAAATGCTTTGATGTCCCCATGCATACCCCCACCCTCCCACTCTGTCAGACTGTCAAAGTAATGCTTTGATGTTTCTCTTATATATACTATCTGCTACCACATTTGCTTATTTCCGATCTGACGAAGAAGGGCAACCTTCGAAAGCTAATCAAGAAATGTATTAAGTTATGTCCAATAAAAAAGGTATCATCTTATTTTCTTTTCCATGTTTTATTTTGTTTGATTTCTATTGATAACTTTAAGAGTGGACTAACACAGCTACCACACCTCTATACTTTGGAAGAAAGGCAGGAGAGGGGAGATATGATAGAGACATGTAAATACATATGTGACATAAACGCACAGGAGGCGAGTCTCTTTCAATTGAAAAGAAGCTCTGGAACAATGGGGCATATGATGAAGGTGAAAGGGGACAGACTCAGAAGTAGCCTGAGGAAATACTTCTTCACAGAAAGGTGGAATTGGTGGAGACAAAAACAGTATCTGAATTCAAGAGAGCTTGGGACAAGTTCATAGGATCTCTAAGGGAATGATAGGGAGAGTAGATGGCATAGATGGGCAGACTGGATAGGCCATATGGTCTTTATCTGCCTACATTTTTGTATGTTTCTGTGTTTCTAAAGAGAATTGCAGTAATCGAGTGTAAAGGACCAAGGTCTAAAGAGCTAACTGAAAATTGCCAGAGCATATTGGCAACAATCAGTGACCTGAAATGAGTTTTCGTGGTCAATTGAGGTCTATCAGAATCCGCAAATTACACACAAAGATAATACAATGAGCCCACAAGGAAAACCATGTGAGGCTTCAGACAAAGGTGACTGTGACAGGGTTTATAGAACACTGCCCCTCACCCTTAAGAAAAGTCCCTCTCTAACTGACCTGGTCCATCTTAAGAACACTAATCCCACCCTGGGAGGAAGTGAGGCAGGAGGGATGGAGTTAATATCTAGGAAGTTTAAAATATAAGGCCAGGCTGAGGGTAAGAAGGCCCAAGGAAGAAAGAACTGAAGCCCCAGTAGGGTTAGCATTCGTCCGGATTTCCCCGGATCCTCTTTTTGAGGGCATGTCTGGGGCGTCCGGCAGGTTTTGCCCGCACGCACGTTTGTCCGGATTTCTGGACAAACGTGCATGCGGGAGGGCGTGTGTGCGGTTGCGAGATCCATCGGCGCTGTGGCTCTCCCCTCCCCTTCCTTACCATCTTCCCTGGTGGTCTAGTTACGTCTTCGGGGCAGGAAAGAGCCCCCTCTTTCCTGCCCGGAGCGCTGCCTTGCCCATCCTCCTTCTCGGTCTCGGCTGGGGATTCAAAATGGCTGCTGAGAGTTGAAGTCTCGCGAGGCCGCTTCAACTCTCGGCGGCCATTTTGAATCCCCAGCCGAGATCGAGAAGGATGTCAGCTGGGTGTCAGCCGCCCTCGCTACGGCACTGAGGTGAGCCAATCTTTGAGCCTTGTTCTGAGGTATGGCTGGAGCCAAACCTTGAAATACAAAGAGAGAAAGAGAAAACCAACAAACTGTGTTTGTGGCCTGGCTGTCCCAGGCCATAGACTGTGTTTTAGGCCCTGTAGGCCACAGGCCCTTGCAAATGCCTTTCCCCCCCTCTGAAGATGAGACTTTTCTTTTGTTCTAGATCTGTGAGGAAACAGGCCATAGATTTAAGTTAATAAAAGCAATTATTTCATGTTTACAATCTTGTCTGACTGTGTTATTGACAAGGCCACCCCTTAACCCTCGCCCAGTGTCTCACAGTGACCTACTTGCCCATAGTAACGCAGTCTTCCCTACTTTATTATTTTAGATTTAACGCTCACCTTTTCAGTAATAGCTCAAAGTGAGTTACATTAAGGTACACTAGACAGTTTTTCCTGTCCTTAGAGGGCTTACAATTTAAAATGGAAATTCTGTAACTTGGTGCCCACACTTCTGTGCCACTTATGCATGCCAGAGGCACCAAAATTGGCAGTTATGCACCCAAGTGCAGTACATGTTATTCTATAATGTAGCGGTGGTATATTAAATAAAGATTAACATGAATATGCACCTAGATTTAGAAACTCAAATACAGCAAGTACTCAGTTTTCCAGTTCTAAGTGCCTCTTAAAGTTGATTATTGTAATATCTTCCTAAATGTTTCTTGTAGACCACAGCACAGTTATGGTTAGGGTTTCCATATGTCCGGATTTACCTGGACTTGTCCTCTTTTTGAGGACATGTCCGGGCAACCGGGCGGGTTTTGCCAATCTGCCCGTTTGTCCGGATTTCTGGACAAACGGGCAGGCTGGTGGGCGGGCCGTCTTATGCTAGCCTCCCAGCCCTCCCCTCCCCTTACTTACTACTCTACTGCCCTGGTGGTCTAGTGAACTCTTCTGCCTTCGGGGCAGGAAAGAGCCCCCTCTTTCCTGCCCGGAGCGCTGCCCTGCATTCTGTTGCTGATCTCGGCGCTGATTCAAAATGGCCACCGATAGTTGAAGCGACCTCGCAAGACTTCCGCTCTCGGTGGCCATTTTGAATCGGCGCCGAGATCAGCAACAGGATGCAGAGCAGCGCTCCGGGCTGCAAAGAGGGGGCTCTTTCCTGCCCCGAAGAGGTCACTAGACCACCAGGGCAGTAGAGGAAGGGAAGGGGGGTGACGGGAAGGGGGTGGAGGGGGGGTGATGGGGTGTGTGACGGGGGAGGGGAATATGTGAAAGGGGGCAGAGCGAGGGCGTGAAAGGGGATGGGGTGGTGTGAAAGGGGCGGGGCATATGTCCTCTTTTTGGGGGACCAAATATGGTAACCCTAGTTATGGTGTTATGCTAGAACAACGTGCACAGAAAAATGGACCAAAGTACATGTTAAGATTACATTTTAGTGTTGTACAATATTTCTGATTTTTGACCTGATAATTTCTCTTTGGTATGTCTATAAAACATTTTGTGTAAACTTAGGTGGTGTGGTGGACCAGGATGCCCTGGTGGAAGCATTACAAAATGGGGTCATTAAAGCTGCAGCTTTAGACGTGACATACCCGGAACCACTGCCAAGGTAACACACTGAGATGTGAATGTAATCTATGCACCAGCCTCCACATGGTACAAGATTATGCTGGAACATATGTGGTGGAACAAGTTACCTGTATATATAACAAAGTATTTGTATTTAACTTTCCTGTAGGATATAAAAGCTAAACTGGTACCTAGAGGTATCAAGCTCAAAGAAACATGCCAGCTTTAGCAAAATTAGATAATACCTGAAAGAATAGCTAGCAGGGTGGAAGAGGATAAGGGAAGTGGAAGAACAGGGGGTCAAATTAAAAGGAGCTATAAAAAAAAGGACAGTTAATCTTTATGTTAAGAATGTAAATAAAAGCAAAAGGAAAAGAAAACAATTATGGTTCTTCATGGAGGTGGTTGACAAAATAAGAGGAAAAAGATAGCACTCATAAAGTACAAAGGATCACAAAAGGAGGAACAGAGAAAAGAATATCAGGTAAAACTGAAAGAAGTAAACAGAGAAATCAAGAAAGTGACAGTAGGGGTGAAAAAAAAGATGGCCAAAGATGTAAAACGAGGTGACAAGACTTTATTTAGGATTGTCCCGGAAAGGAGGAAGGCCATAAGTAGAATTCTAAAACTGAGAGACGCTAAAGATCGATTCCTGGAGAATGATGAGGAAAAAGCAGAAATGTTAATTAAACTTTCTGTTCAGAATTCACAGAAGAAAGACCTGGAGAAGAGCCATGGATAGCTAGCAAAAGTATATATCAAAATGAAGTAGATACAGCACCATTCCAGGAAGAGGATGTTTGTGAAGAATAGAGGGTGACAGGAAACGTTTTATCAGTTTCAGCCAAAACCGAATTTGCAGCAGAAATTCACTATGCAGTTTTGGCTGAGACTGAAGCAGAAACTGAAAACGATTGGACACCACCCCCCACCCCCAAACAAAAGTGGGCTACACTTCTGAGCCCCTGAACAGAATGAGCCTCCCATGCGTAAGTTCCCCTGAACAAAACTGGCCCCCCTCCTGTTGGACCCCCAGGCCCTCCTTATAAACACTGGAGGTCTAGTTGCCTAGTCGGGGCAGGAGTAGTCCTCAGTCACTCCTGCTCATGTTGGCTTTACAGTCAAAATGGCTGCCACAACTTCTGGCAACCATTTTGACTGCAGAGCCAGCACGGGCAGGACTGACTGCGGATTACTCCTGCCCCAACTAAGTTACTAGACCACCAGGGTTATAAGGTAGACCTGGTGGGGCCAATTTTGTTTGGGGGGTTGGGAGTGGGGCCTGCTTTTCTTCAGAGGGAGGTGGAATGTAGCCCACTTTTCTTCGCAGGAAGCACACTGGGCCCTGCTTTTGTTCGGGGGAGGAAGCTTCAGTTGCAGTAAAAAAATACACTGGCCGAATTCTAATTTCGGGCTTGTTTCAATGCCAAAAGTGAAACTGAAACTTGATTGGCCTCTAGTGAAGAACTTGGAGGACTGAAAGTGGACTAGATGGAATACATCCTAGGATACAAAAGGAGCTCAGGGAAGTTCTGGTGAGTCCTCTGAAGGCTATGTTTAACAAATCCCTGGAGATGGGTGAGGTTCTACGTGGTTTAGAAACGTTTATGTGGTCCTCCGAGCAAAAGAGGTAACAAAGAAGAGATAGGAAACTGCAGGTCGGTAAGCCTCACCTGTGATGGGAAAAATAATGGAGATGCTGGTAAAGGAAAGAATAGTAAATTTTTTACCAGTTCAGTGGGTTAAAGGATCTAAGGCAACACGTTTTTTACCAGAAGCAGATTATGCCAAACGACTCTGATTAATGTCGTTGACCAGGTGACTAGATATCTAGATAAAGGTCATATGCTAGATGTGGGTCCAAGGTGGTCAACTGGATAAAAAAATTGGTTGACTGACAGATGACAAAGGGTAATGGTAAATGGTGTTAATAAAGAAATAAAGAAAGTTGAGAAAGTGAGTATTGGAATTAGTAGGTTCCTGCCCAAAAGGCTTACAATCTAAGCTTACCAGAGGTAATGGAGGCTAAATTTGCTTGTGTAAGGACACAAAATGTATCAGTAGGAGAAGTAAGATTGAGTCTTTGGCTTCCCTGGTTGTCTGCATATTGTTCTAACCAGTAGGCTATGCTTTCGTTAAGAGAAATCTCTCATTTCCTATAAGTTAATGGTTTATGGAGAATTCCAGTAAGGGAAGCAGCAGATAGTGTAGTCAAGTAAAGCATTCCTTTGAATGAGACTTAACACCTAAGTGGATTGTGAGACAGTGTATCGTGAAGAAAGCTCTTCAGTGATGCTGAGGACATCCATTCTGTAGTAAACACGCCAGTGTAGTCACAGTCTAAAGCTCTGTAGGGCTTATTTACTGAACCATGTTAAACTTTGCAGTTAACACATTAAATGCAAAATTTAACCCATGGTAGCTGCAAAACCTCTACAGTAATTGTAAGGAGTGTTCCAATGGCATTTGGAGTAAGGCAGCCATGCCAGTGTTGGAGGACACTATTCAATACTATATAATGGCACTTCTGTTAATGCAGAATGCAGTTAACTACACCTTTTCAAGATTAGATAATTTAGAGGGGCATAATGGAACGGCGCCGGCCATCTACATGAGCGGCCATCTATATGGCCGGCACCACAAAGAGAGGTCCCAAACCATATTATTGAAAAAGATGGCCAGCCATCTTTTGTTTCGATAATATGGTTGGGGCCAGCCAAATGTCAGAGATGGCCAGGTTTGAGATGGCCGGCATCGGTTTTCGCCAATAATGGAAACCGAGGCCGGTCATCTGAAACCCAGCCAAATCCAAGGCATTTGGTCGTGGGAGGGGCCAGCATTTGTAGTGTACTGGTCCCCCTGACATGCCAGGACACCAACCGGGCACCCTAGGGGGCACTGCAGTGGACTTCAAAAATTGCTCCCAGATGCATACCTCCCTTACCTTGGGTGCTGAGCCCCCCCCCCCCCCGAATCCCCCCCAAAAAACCCACTCCCCACAACTGTACACCACTACCATAGCCCTAAGGGGTGAAGGGGGGCACCTACATGTGTGTACAGTGGGTTTCTGGTGGGTTTTGAAGGGCTCACATTCACCACCACAAGTGTAACAGGTGGGGGAGGGCCTGGGTCTGCCTGCCTGAAGTGCACTGCACCCACTAAAACTGCTCCATGGGCCTGCATACTGCTGCGATGGAGCTGGGTATGACATTTGAGGCTGGCATACAGGCTGGCAAAAAATGTTTTAAATTTTTTTTTTTTTTAGGGTGGGAGGGGGTTGGTGACCACTGGGGGAGTACGGGGAGGTCATTCCCGATTCCCTCCGGTGGTCATCTGGTCAGTTTGGACACTTTTTTGAAGCTTGGTCCTGAAAATAAATGGACCATGTGAAGCCGGCGAAGTGCTCGTCAGAGCCGGCCTTCTTTTTTCCATTATCAGCCATCTCGTAACCACGCCCCCGTCCCACCTTCCATACCATGCCGAAACGCCCCCTTGGCCAGCCCTGCGACGGAAAGCAGTTGAAGCCGGCGAAAATCAGCTTTCGATTATACCAATTTCGCTGGCTTCAGGAGATGACCGGCCATCTCCCGATTTGTGTCGGAAGATGGCCGGCCTTCTCGTTCGAAAATAAGCAGGTTATAATCAGTTTGAATATAAAGAGACTGATATTCAGCAGAACATTTCTGGTTAAAGATAGCTGGATAACTTATGCAGTTAACTTTAACTAGAATACTGAAAACCAGTTATCTGCATTTAATATCTCAAGGGCATTTATGTACAGGAAGAGAGCCTTTTTCAAGTGAAGGAGAGCTCTGGAATGAGGGGGCATATGACAAAGATAAGAGGGAATAGGCTTAGGAGTAACCTAAGGAAGTATTATTTTACAGAAAGGGTGGTGGAGGCGTGGAATGGCCTCCCGGTGGAGGTGGTGGAGTCGAGGTCTGTTCCAGAATTTAAAAAGATATGGGATAAGCATGTGGGATCGCTTAGGAACAGGAAGAATTAGGGGTTACAGAGGATGGGCAGACTGGATGGGTCATATGACCTTTATCTGCCGTCATGTTTCTATGTTTCTATATGGTTAAATTAATTTAATATCTTTATCCAGTTCATTTAGGCATTTACTTAACCAGTTTATTTTATCCAGATAGTGCTGAATATAACACTCTCCAGTTAAAGTTTAACATGCTTACAGCATACCTCCAACTCCTCCCATATGTAACGGGGAAAGTTTTGGTACTGACCAGGAAAGGGTCTAGGTGACATCGTTGATGATACGTTGAAACCCTATGCTCAGTATGCAGCGGTGTCTAAGAAAACAAATATATTATTAGGAAATGAATGGAAAACAAAAATGAGGATATTATAATGCCTTTGTATCGCTCCGTGGTGTGACCACACCTTGAATAGTGTATGCAATTCTGGTCACCGCATCTCAAAACAGATATAGTGAATTTAGAAAAGTTACAGAGAAGGGCAACGAAAATGACAAAGGGGATGGGATGACTTCCCTATGAGGAAAGACTAAAATGGCTTGGGCTCTTCAGCTTGGAGAAAAGACAGCTGAGGGGAGATGGGAAGATATGATGGAGGTCTATAAAATAATGAGTGGAATGGAATGGGTAGACGTAAATTGCTTGTTTACTCTTTCCAAAATTACTAGGACTAGGGGGTACACAATGAAGCTACAAATTAGTAAATTTAAAATAAATCAGAGAAAACATTTCTTCACTTAACATGTAATTAAGCTCTGGAATTCGTTGGTAAAAGCAGTTAGCTTAGCATGGTTTAGAAAAGGTGTGGATAACTTCATAAAAGAAAAGTCAAGATAGACTTGGAAAATCCACTGCTTATTTCTAGGATAAGCAGCATAAAATGTATTGTATTGTTTTGGGATCATGCCAGGTACTTGTAACCTGGATTGGCCAGTGTGGGAAACAGGATTCTGGACTTGATGGTCCTTGGGTCTGTCCCAATATGGCAACACTTATGTTCTTATGGGAGAGTGAGAGCTGGGCGCTGTCTGTTGGTGGAGAGACTCACTAGGTTTAATAGGGGAAGGTGTGCACAGTGCTTATTTTGGGGTAATTTTGTTGCTCCTGTGGTGTTGAGAAATCGCTGCACTGTATGCACTGTTGGCTCACGGTTTGCTAGAGGTGGAAGAGGATTTTGGAGGAGAGGCCCCGCAAACCCCCCCCCCCCCATCCCTGAGTATTCAGGCCCCACACCTGTTTCCTTGACCTCACTGATGCCCAATGCTTAACCAGGTACTGGTTTGACAGGGATACCATTCAGAACCTGTGTGGCCAGTTTCAACCCCTCCTAAAGCCCACAACCCATAGGAACAATCCCATCTCTGTCCACCTGAAGGTCACCCCCTCCCTCTCTTTTCTGGCCACTGGTAGCTTCCAGTCTGGCCTAGCTGTGAACTCGGGCCTGACCCAGCCCGCCATTTCCAATTGTTTCACCCAGTTCCATGATGCCTTCCTTACACACACCTCAGACTACATCACCTTCCCCACTACCCCCAAGGCCCTGAAGAGCAACATGGCTCAATTCTACGACTCACATTAAATGTCATCCACCATTTGGATGCCCACTCTACCAAACTCATAAGGTCCTCTTGCGATTTAACAACTCTGAATAACTTTGTGTTGTCAGCAAATTTAATGACTTCATTAGTTACTCCCGTCTCTAGATCATTTATAAATATGTTAAAAAGCAGCGGTCCTAGCACAGACCCCTAGGAAGCCCCAATATCTACCCTTCTCCATTGAGAATACTGACCATTTAACCCTACTCTCTGTTTTCGTTTAACCAGTTCCTAATCCACAATAGGACATTATCTCCTATCCCGCTATCCCATGACTTTCTAATTTCCTCAGGAGTCATTCATGTGGTACTTTGTCAAATGCCTTTTGAAAATCCAGATACACAATACCAACCAGCTCACCTTTATCCACATGTTTATTCACCCCTTCAAAGAAATGTAGTAGATTGGTGAGGCAACATTTCCCTTCACTATATCCATGTTGGCTTTGTCTCATGAATCCATGCCTTTGTATATGCTCTGTAATTTTGTTCTTTATAATAGTTTCTACCATTTTGCCCAGCACTGTCAGACTCACCATCTATAATTTCCCAGATCACCTCTGGAACCCTTTTTAAAAATTGCCATTACATTGGTCACCCTCCAATCTTCCGATACCATGCTTGATTTTAAAGATAAATCACATATTACTAACAATAGCTCTGCAAGATCATTTTTCCATTCTATCAATACTCTAGGATGTATACCATCCAGTCCTAACGATTTGCTACTCTTCAATTTGTTAAATTGCCCCATTACATTGTCCAGGTTTACAGTAATTTGTTTTTCTGTGGTTCATCAGCATTGAATACCGTTTCTGGCACTGGTATCTCCCCCATATCTTCCCACACTCCTTCCCATTCGAAGGGGCTAGGCTCTGGAATATGTTACCTATGGAAATTAAACTTTTACCATCAAACTCCTCTTTTAGGAAAGCTCTAAAAACTTAGGGTCCCTTTTACTAAGCCACTGTAGGGCTACCACACTAGTAGCGTGCAGCAAAACAACACTGCCACGAGGCATGCCATGGCAGCCTGGGTTAGTTTTGAGTTTGCCACACAGCATTTCCTGTGCCAGAAAATATTTTTTTTTCTAGTGTGGGAGCACGGTGTAGGTGTGCCCAGCGGTAATCAGCCATCGCCGTATGCTATCCAGTTACTGCCGGGTTAATGCGTGAGTCCTGACCACCTTCTAAATAGGTGGCAGTAAGAGCTTAGGCAGTAAATTGCTGAATACCAATATTGTTATTAGCACACGGTGATTTATGATTTCTGTTTAAAATAATGGAAATTACAGCAGCAGTAAAAAGTGGCCTCGGTGCATGGCAATTTCACGTGCCCACACTACTGCAGGCTACTTTTTACCATCTCTCTATATAAAAGGCACCACCAACGTTCTATGAAGCCTCCAGCCGGAAGTGTGAAGGGGGAGAGATATCCGGTTTCCCCATGAGTGTCTGCCCCGCCCTCGCTCTCTCTGTAACACAAACAGTGAAGGAAAACACAGCAAAGCACGAAATCAAATCGCTCTCTCTGTAACAGTGAAGGACTCAGAGGGGGGAGGGGAGAGACGGCAGAGGGCAGGGACACACACACTCCCACATGCACACAGAAGAAAATCTTGCTAGTCCCCCCGTTTCATTTGCATCAGAAACGGGGCTTTTTTACTAGTAGCTTAATAAAAGGACAACTTACTTATTTGAATAGTAATATGGATGTTTAATTATTGATTGTATTTTTATTAACTATATATCCCTTGATTGTAGAGGCCATCTTGCCTGTTAACTGCTTTGAATCTCAGGTTGGAGAAATTGCTATATACAAAACACAGATAGAATAGAATTGATGTCTCCTCTATGGCCTTGTCTTCCCTGAGTGCCCTTTTTACCCCTCGGTCATCTAGCAGTCCAATGGATTCTTGCTTTTACTATACCTAAAAAACGTTTTTACTATAAGGGGCATTTTCAAAAGAGAAGGGCGCCCATCTTTCGACACAAATCAGGAGATGGGCATCCTTCTCTCAGGGTCGCCCAAATCGGCATAATCAAAAGCCGATTTTGGGCGTCCTCAACTGCTTTCCGTCGCGGGGATGACCAAAGTTCCGGGGGCATGTCAGCAGTGTACCGAAGGCGGGATGGGGGCGTCCTTTACAGATGGGGGTCCTCAGCCGATAATGGAAAAAGAAGGGCGTTGCTGACGAGCATTTGGCCGACTTTACTTGGTCCATTTTTTTTCACAACCAAGTCTCAAAAAGGTGCCCGAACTGACCAGATTACCACCGGAGGGAATTGGGGATGACCTCCCCTTACTCCTCCAGTGGTCACCAACCCCCTCCTACCCAAAAAACAAATTTTAAAAACATTTTTTTCCAGCCTCTATGCCAGCCTTCAATGTCATACCGAGCTCCATCACTGCAGTATGCAGGTCCCTGGAGCAGTTTTTAGTGGGTGCAGTGCACTTCAGGGAGGCCGACCCAGGCCCATCCCCCCTACCTGTTACACTTGTGGTGGTAGATGTGAGCTCTCCGAAACCCACTGTACCCACATGTAGGTGCCCCTCTTCATCCCTAAGGGCTATGGTAGTGGTGTACAGTTGTGGGGAGTGGGTTTTGGGGAGGGTTGGGGGGCTCAGCACCCAAGGTAAGGGAGCTATGCACCTGGGAGCAATTTCTGAAGTCCACTGCAGTGCCCCCTAGGGTGCCCAGTTGGTGTCCTGGCATGTAAGGGGGACCAGTGCACTACAAATGCTGGCTCCTCCCACGACCAAATGCCTTGGATTTGGTTGTTTTTGAATTGGGCGTCCTCTGTTTCCATTATCGGCGAAAACCGAGGTCGCCCATCTCTACGGTCAACCATCTCAACATTTAGGTCGACCGTCTCTTAGGTTGACCTAAATGTCAAGATTTGGGCGTCTCCGACCGTATTATCAAAACGAAAGATGGATGCCCATCTTGTTTCGATAATACGGGATGCCCCGCCCCTTTGTGGGGACGTCTTCAGAGATGGGCGCCCTTAGAGATGGTCGTCCCCGTTCATTTATCACCCTGCACGTGTTTTTGCCTTCAATGCAATCTTCTTTTCAAAGTCTCTCTTTGCCTTCCTTAGCAGTGCTTTGCATTTGACTTGCCATTCCTTATGCTTTTTCCTATTATTTTAGTCTGATCCTTCTTCCAGATTCTGAAGAATTTTCTTTTAACTCTAATTGCTTCCTTCACCTCACTTTTTACCCATGCCTGCTGTTTGTTTGACCTTCTTTCCTTCTCTTTTAAAGCATGGAATGTATCTGGTCTGGGCTTCTAGAATGATATTTTTTAATAACATCCATGTCTGATGTAAATTGTTTTCTTTGCAGCTGCTCCCTAAGTTTATTTTTTTTTCTCTTTACCATTCTCATTTTATCATAGTCTCCTTTTTGAAAGTTAAATGATAACGGTATTAGATTTCCTGTGTGTACTTATCCAGAGATTATATCAAATCTGATCATGTTATGATCACTGTTATCAAGGGGCCCCAGCACCATTACCTCCTGCACCAGATCATACGCTCCACTAAGGAATTGTTCCCCTTCTTGTTGGTTCCTGAACCAACTTAATTTCATCAAGGAACTTTACTTCCCTCACATGCCCTGTTACATTTACCCTGTTAATCCTGAGGTAATTGAAATAATCTATTATTGTGTTAACCTGTTTGTTAGCCTCCCCAGTTTCTGATAATCTTTCTGCATCTGTCTGTTCATCCTGGCCAGGGGGACGGTAATATACTCCTTTCACTATCTTTTTCCTATTTATACATGGAATTTCTATCCATAGGGATTCCAAAATGTGTTTTGTGTCCTGCAGAAGCTTTAGTCTATTGAATTTAAGATCATCCTTAACATATAATGCTACCCCTCCACCAATTTAGTCTGCTCTATCACTGCAATGAAGTTAGTACCCTGGTATAACAGTGGCCTTATTGGTTATATTCCTTCCACCAGGTCTCAGAGATGCCTATTATAACTATAGTTTCATTTAGTGCAAAATATTCTAATTCTCCCATCTTATTTCTTATGCTTCTGGCATTTAACATACAAACATTCCAAACAATGTTGTTATTCCTATTTACAATTTGTTCAGCAGTTGACATTTATGTGGCTCCTGGCTGAATATCAGACAGTACTCCCAAAGGGGATCTTTCATGTGCCCTCCCAATCTGCCTTCTAAATCCCCACACCCCAGTTCCAATTTCCCCTGGACCCCTCACCACCCACAGGATTTACCCAGAGGTGATCCCTGGTATTCTAGTGGGATTGGGCAGAAGTGATCTCTTTCCGCTCATGCCCCCCACCCTCAAATATGACTTTAAGTTCAAAATGGCAGTGCTGACCCCTAGTGATAATTTTGTGGTACTACCATTAGCCTCAGCCTTCCATATAAGGAACTGGACCCAAGGGGAGGATCAGATCTAAGGGGTGGGTTGGGGGATCAGTGTTAGGCCACTTAGCTATGCAGGCACTGGTGCTGAGTATGGCCCATGACTGCATAATGGCCTGCTCCTTCTCAGTTCTGCCCCTGGACCACATCAGCACTAACCAGGCAGCGTCTGAGTAATCAGAGCCAATATTCAGTGGCACTGCCTGGGCAAATGTCACCGTATATGAGCAGCTGGTACACTTAGAGGGGCATTTTCGATATGACATCTAAATCAGACTTTGGATGTTTTGTAGAAAAATTTCCAAAACTCCAGTAGCGACCCTGACCATTTTCGAACCTAAAAAAGTCCACCTTTTTTTTCCCCCTGAAAATGACCATTTGCTAGACATTTTTGTGTTCAGTGCATCTATCTTTATGGTCCATTAAAAAAAAAAAAGTCCCACGTGGAAAGCGCACAAAATCAAGCCTATGGGATATAGGAGGAGCCAGCATTCTTAGTAGACTGGATACACAGACATTTCAGCAGAGCTGAAGGGCAGCCTAGGGGGCACTGCAGTGGACTTCACATAAAAGGTCCTAGTTATAAACAGATTTTCATAATAAAAGCTCCCAGGTACACACCTCACCATTATCCCCTTATATTGTATAATGAGCCCTTCAAAATCCACCAAACACCTACTGTACACTACTACATAACCTTTATGTCTGCAAGTGTCACCTATATGTAGGGACAGTAAGGTTTTGGAGGACTCACATTTTCCACTGCAAGTGTAACAGAGTGGTTTATGGGCCTGGGTCCCCTTCTCTACAGTACAGTGCACTGCACTGACCACTAGGCTACTCCAGGGATCTTCTTGCTGCTCTAATAGGACTGACCATAACATCTGAGGCTGTATGTACTGTTTCTTTTACATCTTTGTGGGGTGGGAGAGGGTCAGTGACCACTGGGGGAGTAAGGGGGGGTCATTGCTTAATCTCTTCTGTGGTCATTTGGGGCACCTTTTTGTGGTTTAGTCATTATTCAAACAGGTCTAGCCCAAACTGTCCAACTTTTAGCCCTGGATGTTTTTGCTTTGGTCCATTATGGCAGAAAAATGTCTAAGTTGCAGGAACACCCAAATCCCGCCTCCAACACGCCCTCTTGTGATTTGGATGCACTGCAGATGAACTGCTTAGAAAAACATCTTAAAAATGGGTTTTGAGCCCCTTAGTATGATTTAAATGGACAGGAGCCACTCCTGCTCTCTTAAACCACTCTGAATATCGACCCCTTTATATGTGGAACTACATATAGTAAAATTCGGTAACTTACATTTGTGATTATATACTAGATTCATAAATTCTTTAACCTGTCACATTATTGTACATGCTGAATGGTGACTGCATTTAAACGTCCCATCACTGGATTGCCCTCTATCAATGCTGGCTTCAGCAAAGGAGACAGCTCAGGGCTGTAGACATAATTCTAGAATTGTCATTGGAATCATTTACAGAACATGTACATACTAATGCTTTACCCTCATTTTTTTTTTTGCAGAGCTCATCCATTGTTGAGAATGAAAAATGTTATTGTGACTCCCCACATTGGAACTGCTACTCACAATACTTGTCGTTTGATGATGCAGAATATGACAAAAAGCATATTGGCCGTTCTTAATGGTCACAGAATTCCTAATGAAGTAACTTCTAACTAATGTGCCTCAATCTGTGACTGATGATTTTTTAGACTGAAAATAAGTGAGAACTATTTCTTCATGTTCCATGGAAGATACGGTTGCTAATACTGATTAAAAACTAATTGCACAAATCTCAGAGATTTCTATCAATCTGTTTTTTTTCAGTCTATGACCTCTTAACCTCAATATCATCTGACTGTAGAGCTGTGATCATTCCATTTAAACAGATTTATTGGAGAGGGGGGCAGGGAAGTTATCTCTCAGTTTCTTCTTGCTACCAATTTTGGTTTCTGCCAGGTACTTGTGCCCTGGATTGGCCACTGTTGGAAGCAGGATACTGAGCTAGATGGATTGGACCTTCTGAAGGGGTGTTGCTAGTGGCAGTACTATACCCTCCCAAAGGAGATTTAACCTTTTAGTGAAAACTGAGTGTGTATGGCAGTCGGAGATCAGCGTGACTGCAGTGCCACCGGTGGGAGCACGTAGAAAAGGGAGCTGTTCTTACCACTGGAGGTCCTCGGGGATCCCCACCAACCATAACAAGGGTGCTACAATTTTGGTTGGGCCTGAGTTCAAAGTGGGTGGGCCCAGGCCCACTTGTGGCTACACCACCGCTTTGCACTAAATTGCAGAAGGGGGGGAATGGGACTTGATATACCACCTTTCTGTGGTTTTTGCAACTACATTCAAAGTGGTTTACATAGTATATACAGGTACTTATTTGTACCTGGGGCAATGGAAATTTAAGTGACTTGCCCAGAGTCACAAGGAGCTGCAATGGGAATTGAACCCAGTTCCTCAGAATCAATGTCCACTGCACAAACCACTAAGCTACTCCTCCACAGAAGACAGGTTGATCTACTATTATCTCTTGGTTCTGTGCCAGATTACCTCTTTGATTTTACCAAACTGCACTGAGCCATTTAACAACAGATACATGTAAGGCCACTTCCAGATATGTCTGGGCTAACTTTGCTTCTGATTTCACTCATATGCATGAAATGAACTTGCATATATCAAGTCTTCAGTGTATACACATTTTTCAATCTCATGCATAATTGTTGAGGGTGTGTTCAGTGCTGAAAACCTGCCTGACTGTGGGGAACAGGATAGACTTTGGAAGCCCTGCCCCACTCTGTGCTGTGTGCAGAGCCTGCTTGTTTAGATATTTGAAGACTGAGTTCTCATTTGGAATGTTGGATTTCTGAACTGAATATCTTGTATTTATGTTGTACTGGGAATATAACGGGATCAAGAATACTGCCTGTATTGATTTTCAATTTTTTAAACTGATTTTTCAATTATACAATCCAATAATAGGAAGTATGAGTAAAGGAAGATCAATTTCAACAACAACAAATGAAACAAAGCATAGCTTTGATATAATGTTAGAAATTGCCTCCTGTAGCCCACATTACAAGGGGGGGGGGGGGGAATATTAAAAAAGAAACTAAAGTATTGTTACAAAATCAATGAAAACATAATTACTTGTCGCTATCTAAATATATCAACTCTTCCCTATATCAAAAACATAGATCACTTCAATAACTCTTAAGCAGTGGCGTTCCGTGGTTGCCTGACACCCAGGGCGGATCGCCACTGCTCACACCCCCCCCCCCCCCCGGGTGCAGGGCAACACGGTACCCCCCCCCCCCCCACGACACAGTCCCCACCTGCCTTCCAAGTTCCAACTCCGTCCACCCCAGCGTGGCACCTCGCATCTGCAGCGCTGCTGTAAAAAGAAGAAAATCGCCTCCTCGTCGGCCCTTCCCTCACTGTGTCCCGCCCTCTGACATAATTTCCTATTTGCTTGAGGGTGGGACACAAGTGAGGGAAGGGCCGACGACGAGGTGATTTTCTTTTTGCAGCAGCGCTGCAGATGCAAGGCGCCACGCTGGGGTGGACGGAGCTGGAACCTGGTTGGCAGGTGGGGACTGCGCCGGGGGGGGGGGGGTGGCGGTTCCATGCCAAGGGGGGGTGTGGATGGACGGAGCGGAGCACCCCCCCCCCACCCGTTGACACCCGGGGCGGACCCTTGCTACGCCACTGCTCTTAAGAACTTTTGCCTGTATTGATTTTCCAATTGCATCACGTTAGCCAGTCAAGTTTTATTTCTGAACAATCTCAATCAGTTATGCTGTGTATTTTTGCTACTGGACTGTGACTTGTGCTGACAACCTCAGAAATGTAAGTCCCTGAGGCCCCGATGATCAAAGGTAAATGTAGACGCTAGAGACCACTAGCGCCAGACTAGCGCTTGCATTTACCAGCGCAGGATGATCGGAGGAGTCTGGTTCAAGCTCTCTAAAGAATAATGCCAAGCTCATTTAAATTATATTTAAATGAGTTTGGCGGCATTCTGCCTGTATGATCAGAGCACTGTGCTCGGATCGTATGGGTGGAATAGTACCTTAACCCTACGACAGCTCGGAGCTGACATTTGGGTTAAGGCTCTCTTCCCTCCCCCTCCCCCCAGCTAGGCAGCCTGGGCTGTCACTGTCAGCCCGGATCCCTCACCCCCCAGCACGTAACCCCCCCCCCCCCCCCCCACCAAACACAAGACCTGGAGGTTAGGTGGACCTCCAGGCCCCTCATTCCCCCCCCCCCCCCCCCCGAACACAAAGCACTCCCCCTAAAAAACCTAAAATACCCTGATGGTCCAGTGGGACTCTCAACAGCCCCCTGCTAGTCCTGGCAGTCTAGCGTTGGGGTCCCCCATTCCTTCCCAAACCCAACCCCCTCCCCTCATACCGCAGACTAGAGGAAGGAGGGACTAGAAGTCCTTCCCTCCCATAGGTGCCACCTCAAAATGGCAGCACCCGTGGTCCAGTGGGCCCCTTGACAGCCTTCGCTAGCCCTGGTGTAAACTCCCTTATCGGAAGTTTAACCCCGCCCAGTGCATCCCAGGATGCACCGGGCAGGGCAGCAAGCTGCCATTTTGAGGTGACGCCCAGATGAGGGAGGGAGCACTATTCTGAGGTATGAGAGGAGGGGGTTAGGTTCAGGGAGGGAGGGGGACCCCACCACTAGACCACCAGCGCTAGTGGGGGGCTGTCGAGTGTATCACTGGATCACCAGGGTATTTTAGTTTTTTTTGGAGGGGGTGCTTTGTGTTCGGGGCAGTGCTTTGTGTTCATGGGGTGAGGCTTGGCATGGACGGAGGGGGGTTGGAAGAGAGCCTTAACCCTCCGAGCTGGCGTAGCATTAAGGCGCTATTCCACTCATACAATCAGAGCGCAGTGCTCTGATCATACAGGCAGAATACCACTGAACTCATTTAAATATAATTTAAATGAGCTTGGTGTTATTCCCTAGCATGCTTGTGCCAGACCCCTCTGATTATCCTGTGCTGGTAAATGCGAGCACTAGTCTGGCGTAGGGTTAAGGCGCTATTCTACCAATAGGATCAGAGTGCAGTGCATATGGGCAGAATTCTGCCGAGATCATTTAAATATAATTTAAATGATGTCCGCAGTATTTGCGCCAGACCCCTCTGATCGCCCCATGATGTTAAATGCGAGCACTAGTCCAGCACTAGTGGCCTCTAGTGCCCGCATTTACCTTTGATCATTGGAGCCTCCGAAAGAATCTAGGGACAACAGGCGGCCAGTGACTCATTTTTCTGAGGAGGCTGAAGCAGAGAAGGGAGGGGAGGGGCAGAATTTCTCTTCCTTCACTTTCCCTACCCCAAGGCCCAGATGATCAAAAGCAAACGCTGGCGCTAGTGGCTGTTAGCGCCGGCGTTTGCTACCGCCCCATGATTAGAGCCCTCGGCTCTTTGCGCAAGTAGCATGCAAATACATGCTAAACAGGGCATTAGGTATTCCTCCCCAATGATCAGCGGCCAACGCACCAAAATGTGGGTCACTGGTTGTGGCAAACCCTACACCAGCTCCGAGCTGGCGTTAGGGTTTGCCGATCATTGGGGAGGAATGGTGAGCCCTGTCCAGCATGCAGTTGCATGCTGGCAGGCCCCCGTTCCCCCCCCAAATCAAGCCTGTCACCTGCCACCAGGGGGCTGGAGGTCCGGTGGACCTCAGGTCCCCCCCCCCCCCCCGACGATCCCACCCCCCCCAGGTTCAGGGAGGCCTGGAGATCCGGTGTGTCTCCAGCCCCTGAAACCCCCAGAAAATGTCAAGTGGCCGCTGGCCAAACCCTCTCCCACCCAGCAAGCGACGGGGGGGAGAGGGGGGGGCTGGAGGTCCAGTGCATCCTGGAATGTGCTGGGCGGGGCTACAGACCATGTAAGTGAATTGGTCCCTTACATGGTCTGTAGCCCCGCCCAGCGCATCCCAGGATGCAATGGGTGGGGCTGGGCGCCACCATTTTGCAGCAGCGTCAACAGAAGGAAGAGGAGGGAGGCAGGCTGCGTCCCTCCTCCAACTAAAGGTAGGGGAGCCGGGAGGGGGGTTGTCCTTACTACTACTACTACTACTACTACTTATCCTCACGCTGGACCACCAGGGATCGGTCGGACAACGCTGGGGGGGGGGGAGTTGGGGTGGGCTGGAGGTCCACCGAACCTCCAGCCCCCCCCCTTTCGCTCGCTGGGTGGGAGAGGGTTTGGCTGGTGGCCACTTGACATTTTCTGGGGGTTTGGGGGGCTGGAGACCCACCGGATCTCCAGGCCTCCCTGAACCTGGGGGTGGGGGATCGGAGGTCCGCCGGACCTCCAGCCCCTGTTGCTCGGGGTAGGGGTAGACAGGGCCTGGTGGTCCCATGGACCTCCAGCCCTGTTGATCGTGAGGGTTTGACAGGTTTGGGCTTTTGACAGCCCCGACCTGTCAAACAAGTGCGGGAGGATTGTGCTGAGCGCATGCTCGGCACAATTCGCCCGCACTTCTACCCCATGATCACAGATAATTGCGCTGCTTAAATTTGCATGCATTATCTCTGATCATCAGTGTGGTAAAGCCCCGCGCTGTTCCACCGCTATTTTTAGAGCGCTGTTTGGAACAGCGCGGGGCTTTTGATCATGAGGGTGCAAGCCTCTTAGACTCACACAATCTTCTGCTTTCTCCTCTCTGGGCCAGATGCACTAAACTTAACGAGCCATTAACAAGCAAGGAGTAAACCCTGGCATGCACTAAAGACTTTTTTCCGACTACCGTAGCAGCTAACGAAAACGGAATGCAGATGAGCAAATTGTGTAGAAACCCTATTGTAATGAGATGCATTAACCTTTTCCAATTGCCTTAACGCTGGAAAATCTAACGAGAGGTCTGTACCTCTCTTTGGGACTGCGTGGGATGAAAAACTTCTATAATGTTACAAAAAAAAATCGGGGGGGGGGGGGGGGAAGTGCTCATTAGGGACGTCCTTTATGGTCGTGCTTTACTTTAAAAAACAAAACTTTAAAAACACTTTAAAAACAAAACCAACAAAAAGAAGAGCACGTTTAGCTCAGCTCAGCCCCCCCCCCCCCCCCCCCCCCGAGGTTGCCGCCGCCACTGCTCCCCCTCCCCCTCCCCCTGTGCCCAAGAATGCAGACTGACTGCTTAAGTTAGTGGTGCACCAGAAAATGTGTTGTTGCAATTGATTCAGGAACAAATTAATCCCATGCTAATTATTTAAATGAGATGGATAATGAACTTCTAATTTCATATCCCCCTAAGCACTAAAGTACATTAATGTTCTTATTGTCAATCTAGTTGTTAGAAAATTAGAAAATTAATGGTATTGGGGTGAGGGAGAAGCAGTGAAAAGGATCACATGCCAAACCTATCTTTGGCAACCATTCTAAAACAAAAAATGCCATTTAGATTTTGATTGCTTACTTGTCTGTCTTCAAGAGACAACAAGGGACCCCAGCATCCCTGCTCCTCCCACCAGCAAAAAAACAATGATGCTCAGAGCTTCTTGAAGTTTACCTGACCCTCTGAAGGCAGAAGGAGAGATTTCTTTACCACCTGCTGTCTTGCTCATTATTGTCAAAATGATGCCACTTCATGTGGAGCAGTGTTGAGCAGACACCAATTTGACAGGGGTGGGCAAGACAGCAGGAGGTAAGCACCTCTCATCTTGCAAAGACCAGACCCTGCAGAGGTTTGAGAGATGGCGGCTTTGTTACACACAGCCCAAGCTTGGATTGTGAACTTCAGGGAGATGGGCAGGATAGAGATGGGTGTAGAAGTTACACTGTTTTCTTCTGGGCACAAAATGGCAAAAATCATTAAAAAAAAAAAAAAAAAGCATGGCTAAATACTTCAGGAATGAATTAAGATAAGGAGAGCACTGCCACCCATCTGGACTCAGAATCTAGATGTTGTCTGGGTTAAGCAGCACCCTAGCAAATGTGTTAGGACTTGAAGTTGGATAACAGAAGAGAGGGTAAAACAGCATACAAACATAAACAGTAGTAAAAAAAAAAAAAGCACAACTGGGCCTTCAGAATTGAGATAAGTATAATCCTTTTTATTCTGAAAAAGACCTGACACGGGTACAAACGCCTGCCTCAGGGGTCTAGCACTAAAAACATATAGAAAAATAATAACATTAATTAATAAAAGCAATCATAACATAAATGTAAAAAAGACAATGATCATCATGCCTAAAACCAAAAAACTATATAGAAAAATATTTATATAAAATATATACATGAATAAAAACATATAACAATACCATTTTCACAAAATGATAAAACAACATATCAGTATTGAGCAATTGAGGACCAAAACATTTCAAATAAAGTGGTACAAAAAAATAAACCACTACCTAATGGATAATATGATATAACAAAAAAGGATGTGTCAATCTTACCCAAAGGTTCTTATAAATATAATAATACAAAGTTGGAAATCACCAAACAGTCAGGGTATATCGCCTAGCATAAACCAAAGAAAGGAAAGGGTAAGAAAAACTGTAACATTCATCATGAAAAGAAAAACTTCCAAATCATATTGTGGTACTTTGTGAAATTTAGAAAAACCATGGGGCTATCCAATTTCTGAATATAAATAAAGGTATATAAAAAACTGTATGTAAATCGAGTAACGTATGTGATAGCCCATAAAAAAAGTTGTGTTTAAAATATCACATGGGTTCCATCGCTTAGAGCTGTCATAATAAGAGAAACACTACCTGGGAGGGACATAAAAAAGACAGAATAAACCCCAAAAACTAAAAGGACAATTCCACAGTAAGTGTTACTGTAAAGTAAAGGTGGGGCTGCTGATACCGCATGCGATTCAAAAGCTCAGTGCTTAGAAAGCAATAAGAAATGATCCGGGACGGAAATAATATCTGTTCTTTCATACAGAGCACCGCCTATAGAAAGACCACCAAGCAAAAATGCATACGTGGAGGGGCATAATCGAACGCCCATCTCCATGGGCGTCTATGTCCGAGAACGGGTACGTGAAGGGGCAGGACAGACCGTATTTTCAAAAACAATGGGCGCCCATCTTTTTTTCGATAATACGGTTTGTGCCAGGCAAATGCATCAGATTTGTGTGGATTTGAGCTGAGCATAATCATTTTTCAGCGATAATGAAAACCAAAGGCGCCCAGCTCAAAAATGAACAAATCCAAGGCATTTGGTCATGGGAGGGGCCAGGATTCGTAGTGCACTGGTCCCCCTCACATGCTAGGACACCAACCAGGCACCCTAGGGGGCACATGTAGCAATAAAAAAAAAAAGTAAAATACCTCCCAAGTCCATAGCTCCCTTACCTTGGGTGCTGAGCCCCTCAAATCCTCCCAAAACCCACTGCCCACAATGCTACACCATTACCATAGCACCAGGGTGTGCTGGTAAATTTTTAACAACGGGCTCTCTCTCCGGGCATAGCCAGCCCTGAAATTTTTTGGGGGGAGGAGGAATACATGCCTCTCTCTCCCCTCCCTTGTGCGGGCATGCTAGGCATACCTTTGCCGAGCCCCACCAGCCAATAAATGAACTGCCACCATTCTCTGCTGCTTGTTTCTGGTTCTGAGCAGCATGATGGAACCTTCTTGTGCTTGCATGAAAAGTCCCAGCCTGATGCTCAGAGTCAGAAACAAGGAGCAGCAGTCTATTTACTTGGCTAGTGGGGCCAGCATCACTGCCAGCAAAGTAAAAGAGAATTCAGGAGGGGGCCCAAGCCCACATTTTGGGAGTCAGTTGTTAAAGTAGCCATGGGGAGGCCTACTTTAACAACCGGCTCCCAAAATTCTTAAAAACATAACAAACGGCTCTTGCGAGCCTGTGAGAGCCCGCTCCAGCACACCACTGCATAGCACTTATGGCTGAAGGGGGGCATGGGTTTTGGGGGCAGTTTGGAGGGCTCTCATTTACCAGCACAAGTGTAATAGCTAGGGGGGGATGGGCCTGGGTCCACCTGGGTGAAGTCCACTGCACCCACTAACAACTGCTCCAGGGACCTGCATACTGCTGTGATGGAGCTGAGTATGGCATTTGACGGTGGCATACAGGCTGGAAAAAAAAGTTGTTGTTTTTTTGGTGGGAGGGGGTTAGTGACCACTGGGGGAGTCTGGGGTGGTGATCCCCGATTCCCTCCGGTAGTCATCTGGTCATTTAGGGCACTTTTTTGGGACTTGTTCGTGAAAAAAAGGGTCCAAAAAAGTGACCCAAATTCACGGTAAAAAAGCCTTTCTTTTTTCGATTATCGGCCGAGGGCGCCCATCTCTCCTCGGCCGATAAAGACACCCCAGTCCCGCCTTCACCACGCCTCCGACATGCCCCCGTCAACTTTGTTCATTCCCGCGATGCAGTGCAGTTGACGATGCCCAAAATCGGCTTTCGATTATACCGATTTGGGGGCCTTTGCAAGATGGACGCCCATCTCCCGATTTGGGTCCAAATCTGGGCGCCCATCACTTTCGAAAATAAGGCCGATAGTGAGGTGATCATAAAGTCTAAATGTGCCAGTGGTCATTAAAAAGATGCGCTAAAGTGACACATAAATTCCATTGTTACTATCTAGAATACTGAGAAACCACTGCCACAAAATGACATGAACAGATGTACAACAATCATTGCTACTGAGCAAAAGTGGAGCTACTGAAGCCTCATGCAATTTTAAGAACAGAATGTTAAGGAAGGGACTTACCCAAAGTGTAGTGAGTATCCATGTAGTCATGCAAAATTCTATCGGTAGAAAAACCGCCAGTACGGAGTGCATGTGCATTAAAGTGCTTATAAAGTGTCGTGGAGCCATGAAATGAGTGACGTAGTAAAAGAACAACGTCATGTGTTTGTAGGTCCTGCTGGCTGCATAAAAAAATAGCATGCCTCGTGTACCCATAGCTAATTTAAAAAAAATATGAATGACCCACACAACGAAGGTTAAAGCAATAAAACAATTTGAATAGTGAAAATGTCTAGAAAAGTCACATTATGTAAATGAGTTTGAATGGCTATTACATCATTCTTACAAATCATCAAAACATATTGCATAAAAAGAATCAGTCTGAAAAGACAGCGGTCTATAAATTGTGTAGAATAACCTGTACATAAATGCATTGGACCAAATTGGGTAAATAGAAATATGTCAAAACAGTGCAATACGTACATCATATTAAATGACGTATATATCAATGTGTAAAATATATTAATACAAAATAGACCTTAAAAATATAACTAGTGTAACAAGAATCTCAAAATAATGTTACATACATACAAAATCAAATAATGAAACTTCTGTAAAAGCATGTTGATCTAAAATTGTACAATAAATTCATTACATGGAGACAGCAGCAAAAGTGTGTATCAAAAAAAATGAAATTTTGGTAAAACCAGCCATCCTCAATATCAAAATTATCATGTACAGAGATAAATAAAAAATAGCATAACATTTGCACTGATAAAAAAAACAAGTTTAAAGATGTAGAACATCATACTGAGTGGGGGGGAAAATTATAGGAAAATTGATGTCGATCTCCGCATTGAGTCCAGCAGGGGAAACTGTGTCTAATTCGAAAATAGATCTTTGCTCTTGCTGTAATAAAATCCTCTCCATATTGCCCCCTCGCCATGATGCCTTTGCTAACTTGAAAGCTAAAAAACGGAGGTCTGAAAAGCTATGGGAAAGGTCAATGCAGTGTTGGACTAAAGGTGCTATCACATTTTTTCTCCTGATATTATTTCTGTGTTCAATCATTCTTCTTAATTTTTTTGATAGTCTTGCCCACATAAATGAGGTTACAAGGACAGAGAATGAGATAAACAGCGCCCTCCGTGTTGCAGTTGGAAGAATGTCTTAGAGGATATTCCCTTCCGTGTACATGGGTGGATAAACACTGAGGTGGTAATGGATGACGAGCACACTGAAAATGAACCACAGGGTCTATGTTCAGTGAATGAAATTGTTGTGGGTGATGCTGCAGGGAGGGCTGAGGGAGCTATAATCTCCTTTATAGTCTTACTACGTGTTTGAGCCACTTTGAGCCATTTTCCTCGAAAACAAGGATGGCCCTCCAATATATGCCAATGTTTGCGCAGAATCCTCTTGATGTCCTTAGAGAAGTTGGAGAATCTCATGCCGCATATGATATCAGGCTTCCTTCGTTCTTCATTCTGACTGAGTAATTTGTCTCTACTGCAGCCATAGCTTTTCTGATGCCTCTAGAGATGCACTCTTCAGGGTAACCCCTGTCTCGAAATCTCATAGCCATGGGTACTACTTGTTGTTCAAAATCAGTATAGTCACTGCACACTTCTCAATCGCAGGAATTGAAAGGGAGATTCTCCTTGAGGTTCCTATTATAACTTTGGAAATGAAGGTAGTGATTCTTATCTGTGGGTTTCCTGTATATTGTGATGTTGAAACTGTATGTGTCTTTCTTGATTTGGATGTCCAGAAATGGAATCTCATTTGAATCATAATGCATTGTAAATCTCAAATTTTGATCAAGACTATTTAGCCATGTAGTAAAAATTCTTTAAGCTTCTCAATGCTGCCCTTCCATAGTACAAGGACGCCATCAGTATATCTCCTCCAGAAATGCAGTTCTTGATATGGATGTGCATAGATGCCGAGAAGGGGGGGGGGGGGGGCAGGGGGGACAAAATTCCCTGGGCCTCCAAGGGGGACCTGCGCCACAGCCCCACCTGCCCTCTGTTGTCGACCGTCTGCCACCGGGCCGGGCCCCCTGCATTGAAATCACAGCGCCTCTCATCTCCATGTGAAAGCGCTGCAGGCAGCAGGGCAGCAGATCGCCTCCCTTTGGGCCTCTTTCCCTCCCTGTGTCCCGCCCTTGTCTGTCGTAACTTCTGCGAGGGCAGAACTCAAGGAGGGAAGGAGGGCTGAAGGGAGGCGATCTGCTGCCCTGCTGCCTGTAGCACTTTCACACAGAGGTGAGAGGCACTGTGATTTCAATGCCGGGGGCCCGGCCCGGTGGCGGATGGAGGAGGTGAGCGGCAGCGGCGGCGGCGACAGCCTTGCCCTGGGCCCGGCCCAATCTCTCGGCGGCCCTGTGGATGTGTTTCCAAAGATTGATGCTCAAAAGAGGCCACATATAAAATGGAAATAACCAGGGGCCATACTGGTCCCCATAGCAGTCCCTTTGATTTGTTTATAGAATCTGCTTTGAAAACAAAAATAATTCTCCTAAAGGGCTATAGACGCAAGTTGAATAATAAAAGCAGTAGGTACTCTAGTATTCCTATCTCTGTCATTCAGGCTATCTGTGATGATTTTCACAGCATGTTGTTGAGGAATGTTAGTATATAACGATTCCAGGTCAAAGATGACCAAAATAATGTCTGTCAAATAGCCATCAAACTCATGCAACAGATTGATGGCGTGTGAAGATTCACGGATGTATGATTTAACCAATGGAATGAGAGGTCTCAGAAAAGAATACACAAAGATGGATAAAGGTTCGAGGATGGAACCTATACCTGACACAATAGGCCTACCAGGGGGATTCACAAGAGTCTTGTGGATCTTTGGAAGTACATATATAACTGGTATTATAGGGTGGTCCGTCATTAGAAATTCTTTCTCTTTCAGTGTCAAAAAACAGAATCAAAGCCAAAGGAAACCCAAAAATTAATCTCTTTCCTAAGCTCTTCTGTGGGATCCTTGTCCAATATGCAATAAAGTTGTTCATTTGATAATTGTCTTTCAATTTCTTTGATATAATTGACAGTATTCATAATAACAACCCCCCCCCCCCCCCCCCCCCCCCGCCGCCCTTGTCAGCAGTTTTGATTGTAATATCATAATTGCATCTAAGGTTTTTAAGGGCTAAATTCTCTTCTTTAGAGAGATTAAAGAAAATTCTTCCTTTGTTCTAGAAGTACAATGTTTCATATGACACAGTGATGAAATGTTGACATCAAGGGGTCTGTGGGTCCGGGAGGAATCCATTTGGAAGAACGCTTAACCATAGAAGGGTCAATGTTGGATGAGTTGTCATTAGCAAAAAAATGTGTGAGTTTGAGCTTCCTTTCGAATCTGAATAGATCTATCCTAGTCTGTAATGGATCATAAATGTTAATGGGTATAAATTTGAGGCCTTTTTTAAGAACTGAGATTTCTGTGTCCGACAGCTCAACATTGGAGAGGTTAACTATTGGAATGTCGGTTTCCTGTACGACGGACAGCAGTGGTGGCCTGAAGTCCAACCTCTCCCCCTGCCATGTCCTCTCCTTCTTCCTTGAAACTCCATCCTGTAGTTTAGTTGGTACCCCCTCTCTTTGTCCTGGTATGTCATTCCATGCGGATGGTATTTTCCTTTTTCTCTCCCCTTTATTTTGGTATTCCAGATCCTGTCTAAAAAAGTAGTGGTGGGTGTAGTTTCCTTTCCTGGTATAACTGTTGAGTTGTTGATGGGTGTGGAACAAGGTGAAATGAACAGCTCGACAGAATCATTGCGTATTCTTTTACGTGCTCTTTCTGTGTTCACATGGGAAGTACCTTCTCGGTTACTGTTCACTCCATGATTCACCTTCTTGGCAGGGGAAACCCTATCCCTATAACAGGACAGAGATGGGTGTAGAAGTTACACTCTATGTACCTGTTTCCTTCTAGGCACGAAATGGCAAAAATCATTAAAGCATGGCTATATACTTCAGGAATGAGTTAAGATAGGGAGAGCACTGCCACCCAGTGGCGTAGCTACATGGGGCCACGGGGGCCTGGGCCCCCATAGATTTGGCCCTGGACCCCCTGCCGATGACCCTCTTGACCCCCCCCCTCCCACCGCCAACCCGCCATCGCCTACCTTTGCTGGCGGGGGACCCCAGCCCCCGCCAACCGAGGTCCTCTTCTTCCGGCGCAAGGCTTCATTCTGCAGGACGTCAGACTCACAGAAACAGAATGAAGCCTTGCGCCGGAAGAAGAGGACCTCTGCAGGAGGGGGCTGGGGTCCCCCGCTAGCAAAGGTAGGCGACGGCGGGTTGGCGGCGGGAGTGGGGTCGACATGGTCGGCGGCGGGGGGAGGAGGGCAAAGTTGTTGTTGTGGTGGTGGCGGCGGCGGCGGCAGCAGCGGAGGGGGGGTCGGCGGCCCCCTCACCTCAGGATCTAGACCCCTCCCGCCAAAGTCTGGCTACGCCCCTGCTGCCACCCATTTGCACTCAGCATCAGGATGTTGTCTGGGTTAAGCAGCACTCCGCATAATCCCTGGAGATGGCATCCCTGTCTGAGGTTTCAGCAGCCTGTGTGTAGTGAAAGTTCCTTCTTCTGCTCAGTGATACAGCCACACCCTAGCAAATGTGTTAGGACTTGAAGTTCCCACTGCCTTTATAGTAGCAGCTGTGTGGAGGTATGTCTGTGCCCTGCATCATTTTCTGTCTTATCCACTCTGACCAGTGACTCTGCCTAGAATACTGAAAACTATTTTTAAGACTACATATACAATAACCTAAACCACTCTAAAGTCAGATAATCAAAATATATTTTTTAGGGTTGCTACTGTCAGTGGTGTACCTAGCATATTGTCTTGTCTGAAGAGAAGGTGAGCCCTTAGGTCCCGCAAGGCCCCGAAGGACCTCAGAGGACAGCCATGCAACCCCAAGTCTTCACCCGCAGCGACCGCCGTTCACCGAGGGTTGAGCCCCCAGCTGCAGGCGGCCAACGGGACTTCCGGAACCGCGGGGTTGACGAACTGACCCAATACTGGAACCAGGAGCCAGGAGGGCAGGAGGAAAACAAAGGAGTCCAAAACAGGCAACAGGTCAGGGCAGGCAGCTCACAGCGTAGTCGAAACAGGCACTAGGTCAGGGCAGGCAGCTCACAGCGTAGTCGAAACAGGCAATAGGTCAAGGCAGGCAGCTAGCAGAGAAGTCCAAAAACAATGCAAAGGTCAAAGCCAGGAGAGCAAGGAAAACGAACTGAAAACTGGAACACACGGAGACTGGCCTCGGGAAACAGAACCTGAAGCAATGTCCTATCTCAGGCCTGCTCCTTAAATACTGTCTGCATTCAACCACCCAGCCCCAGCCGACATGGCCGGCCAATCAGAACCCGGTTATTGACAGAATTCTTCTGATTGGCTTTGTCCAACCTCCCAGGCGGGACTACAGCACCGGCCTCCCAATCTAACTCCTCTGAGGCGGAGCTTCGGGTTCTCGCGCCCGAAAGTGAAGGAGACGCCAGCCATCGCGTCTCAGCACCATTCTCCCCACTGGCGCGAGTACGGACCCCATAGCCGGTGATCGAGAGCCCGGCAGCCACGATTGCCGGCCCCGGACTGGGCGGCTATCGCTGCGGCGAACCCCGGCTCTCCGCCGCAGCCTCAAGAAGGCCGGCCCTCGCCGCGATGGACGCCGGCTCCTGCTTCCAGCGGAGGAGCAGCCGGAGGGAGCGACGGATGTGACACATATTTAACACGCAGGGTGGATAATTTTTTAAAAAACCCCACCCAATGACAACATTATTTTCAATAATAATCAGGAGGAGTGGCCTAGTGGTTAGGGTGGTGAACTCTGGTCCTGGGGAACTGAGGAACTGAGTTCGATTCCCACTTCAGGCACAGGCAGCTCCTTGTGACTCTGGGCAAGTCACTTAACCCTCCATTGCCCCATGTAAGCCGCATTGAGCCTGCCATGAGTGGGAAAGCGCGGAGTACAAATGTAACAAAAACAAATTTAAAATAATAATAATAGGCTTAGTTTTCAGTTGAGTTGCCAAACATCAAGAACAGATAACATGGTTAGAGCAGCAAACTGAGAACCAGGGAAGCCAAGATTCAAATCCCATTGCTGCTCCTTAAAATCTTGGACAAATCACTTAGGGGCTCTTTTACTAAGCCGTATAAGCGTCTATGTGCGCCCAACGCACGCCATAATGAAGTTACTGCACAGCTACCACGTGGCTCTTGTGGTAATTTCATTTTTGGTGCGCGGCTGAAAAATTTGATTTCTGCTGCAGGTATTGGACGCACGCATGTAGGTCATTATTGCCCGTTTACCACGTGAGACTTTACCGCTAGGTCAATGGCTGGTGGTAAGGTCTCAGACCCAAAATGGATGTGTGGCAATTTTCGGCAAAATGTTAAAAAAGGCCTTTTTTACAGCTGCGCTAAAAAATGATTCTGCGCGCGCCCAAAACCCATGCCTACACTACTGCAGGCCATTTTTCAGAGCACCTTAGTGAAAGGACCCCTTAACCCTCCACTGCCTCAGGTACAAAACTTAAATTGTAAGTCCTCCAGGCACAAGAAAATACCTACTGTACCTGAAAGTAACTTGCTTTTAGCTACTTCTGAGAAAAGTGTGATCTAAATCCAAAATACTGTATCAGACATATTGAGGCGTATTTTCAAAGCACTTAGGAGGTCTCTTTTACTAAGGTGCAGTAGCGGTTTTAGCTCACAGTAGAAATCATCTGGCAGTAAATGCCGAGACACTCATGGGCATCTCGGTGTTTACCGCCAGCTGATTTCTATCACGAGCTAAAATCACTACCGTGGCATAGTAAAAGTCTAAGTCTTTTGAAAATACGGCTCCATGTAACTTTGTAAGTCTAAGTGCTTTGAAAATGAGCCCCATTGTGAAGTAATACAAAACATTACAAATACCTCTCAGGAGGAGCCTGCATTTCTAGTGCACTGGTCCCCCTGACATGCCAGGACACCAACCAATCACCCTAGGGGGCACTGCAGTGGACTTCATAAAATGCTTCCAGGAACATAGCTCCCTTACCTTGTGTGCTGAGCCCCCCCAAACCCCCCTAAAACTCACTACCCACAACTGTACACCACTACCATAGCCCTTATGAGTGAAGGGAGGCACATAGATGTGGGTACAGTGGGTTTGTGGTGGGTTTTGGAGGGCTCGCTGTTTGCTCCACAAATGTAACAGGTAGGGAGGGGGATGGGCCTGGGTCCACCTGCCTGAAGTGTACTGCACCCACTAAAACTACTCCAGGAACCTGCATACTGCTGTGATGGAAATGAGTATGACATCTGAGGTTGGCATAGAGGCTGGCAAAAATATTTTTAAAGATGTTTTTTGAGGGTGGGAGGGGGTTAGTGACCACTGGGGGAGTAGTAAGGGGAGGTCATCTGGTCATTTCAGCCACTTTTTTGTGCCTTGGTCGTAAGAAAAACAGGACCAGGTAAAGCTGTCCAAGTGCTCGTCAGGGATCCCTTTTTTTCCCATTATGGTTCAAGGACTTCCATGTGTTAGACACGCCCAAGTCACGCCTTTGCTATGCTTCCGCTATGCCTCCGCCACACCGCCTTGAACTTTGGCCATCCCTGCGACGGAAAGCAGTTGGGGACGTCCAAAATCGACTTTCGATTATACCAATTTGGATGACCCTGTGAGAAGGATGCCCATCTTCCAATTTGTGTCAAAAGATGGGCGTCCTTCTCTTTCGAAAATGAGCCTGCCAGTCAGTCAGGCTTTTCAGAATATCCCCATTGAATTCAGTGGGGATTTTCTGAAAACCCTGACTGGCTGGGTGTGCCCCGAGGACTAGGTTGCAGGGCCGCCGAGGGGAGGGGCAGGGGAGACAAAATTCCCCGGGCCCGGGCCTCCAAGGCAGGCAGCCTTCAGGCATTGGCTGTCTGCTGTGCAGCCGCTCCTCTCTCCTCTCACTGAACAGAAAAGGGTAGAGAGATAGAAAAACACTGGATAGAAGGAGGGGTGAGAGACATTAGATGGAAGGATCGGGAGAGAGGGTAAATGGGTGGAAGGATGGGGAGAGAAAGAGGGAAGACGCTTGATGGAAGGGTAGGGAGAAAGAGGAGATGCTGGATGGAAGCAGTGGCGTACCTAGCATAATTGACACCCGGGGCCCATCATTTTTTAACACCCCCCCATATGAAAATATTAATTTTAGTAATAATCCATGAGTCACACAACATAGGTGTACCTGGGAAAGGCAGTATCTTAAACACTGCAGTGAACACTAGAACATCAATACACCCATTGTAAAACTAACCAAGACATTAGTAAAAATGATTCTGCCAACAGAAACCATGTCTTTTTCATAGATATAGAACATCGATACATGCTCACCAAGTAAAGTAACCACAAACTAAAATTAAACTGAACCCCAAGAGGCCAGATCCAGCATACAATGCAACATCACTTTACAAATTAACAAATAGAAATAAAATAAAAAAATAGAAAATAAGATAATACCATTTTATTGGACTAATACATTTTTCAATTAGCTTTCAGAGGCCAAAACCTCCTTCCTCAGGTCAGTACAGTATACTGCTGTTATGGTCCAGTTCTGACCTAAGCATGGAGGTTTTGGTCTTTGAAAGTTAGTCCAAAAATGTATTAAAATTAGTCCAACAAAAAGATCACCTTATTTTCATTTTTTATCACCACAGCCCAATACTACTTTATTCTAAAGCAAATAAATAAATCTTTTTTTCTACCTTTGTCGTCTCTGGTTTCTGCTTTATCTGCCCATTCCATCCACTGTCTGCCTTTTCTTTCCCTTCTATCCAGCATGTGCCTCCCTCTCTCCTTTTTACATGATGCATTCCAGCATCTCCCCTTCTCACCATCTTTCTCTCTCCACTCTCTGTTCCCCATCCATATCCATCTTCTGCTCATCTATTTGAATTTTTTCTCTCCATGTTCATTGTCATTCCATCTTACTCCCTCTCTCTCCTATCCATAACCTCCCCTCTGTGTTTCTGTCCCTATTCCCCCATGTTCAGCATTTGCTCTGTATCCCCATCCCTTCCCATGTTCTTCAACCTTCTTTCTCCCTCTCTCCTGCACTCCAAATCCAGGGCCAGTGTCTCTCTCCCTTGCTTCATGGAATTTATTTCCAATGTAATTATCATAGGCAACATCTACTTCGACAACCAGACCAAACACAACACCAAAGAAGTAGTGGACTTCCTGGAATCGTGAGAATTTAAACAACCCAAAGCCACCGAGAGACGTTACTGCAGCAGGAAGGCAGAAGGCCAAGGCGCACTGGCGCGAAGGGCGCCGCAGGGGGAGGAACGCGAATGAGGAAGGCGTCTGGCGTCATGACGTCAGATGGGCGGGACTTGTCTCTTTCAACTGAGAGGGAGGGAGAGAGAGAGGAGCCGCTGGGAGGAGACAAGTCAGCCTGAGCCCGAGCCACAGAGGTGTGTAAGGCGCGCCAGTGCAGCATTAGGGCCCAGGGGAAGTCGAAACTGATGGCCGGAGCAGCGGAGCGCCGGAGCAGATAAGGTAGAAGTTTTAGAACACTCCCCATTGGTTAGCACCCGGGGCGGTCCGCCCCCACCGCCCCCCCCTCGGTACGCCACTGGATGGAAGGTTACAGAAAGAAAGAGGGGAGACATTGGAAGGATGGGGAGAGAAAGAGGAGAGCTGCTGGATGGAAAAGAGGAGTGGTGCAAGACTGGAGAATAAGAGGAAGGGGCAGGGGCAGAAAAAGGGTGAAGAAAAGATGAAAAGCCATAGGTAGATGAAGTAAAAAGAAGGAAATTAAAGAATGGATAGTAAGAATGAATTAAATCTGGACAGAGAGAGAAAGGCAGAAAAAATATTGAAGAAAGCAAAGAAAAAGGAGAGAAAAATGACAAATGGCCAGGAAACCCTGGCAAAAGAGTTAAGAGAACACGAAGGAAAGCAGAATCTAGAGATTGGGAGCAACACAACTAGAAAAAGTAAATGGCCATACAACAAAGGTAAAGAAAATAATGTTATTTTTAATTTAGGATAAAGTAATATGGTAGCTGTGTTAATAAAGTTTCAGAGACCAATACTTCCTTCGTCAGGTCAGGAGAGGATACCATAACAGCATTATACTGACCTGAGGCAGGAGGTTTTGGCCTCTGAAAGCTAATTGAAAAGGGTGTTAGGCTATTAAATAAATAATTTCTGAAATGGCCGTGGGTTTGAGGTGTGCCAGGGGGCGCAGCCAGGTAGTGGGTGGAGCCAATGCAAAGTGGGGCGGGGCTGTGGGCATGTACTAAAATCTCCTTCTCAAAAATTGGGACCCCTTAGCAGTTCTGAACATGTGCAGGTAAGGACTGAATAAACAAATTAAAACAAAGTTTAAATCAAATGCCCTTAATATGTAATTCTGGTGTGAGAAATGTATAAATATATTGCTTTTTCATTTAACATAGTTGATAGAATATATAGTTTAGGCCCTAACTATAATTGTGTAAAGCCCTTTCTAGCAGAAAGCATTACATTATAGCTGTCTGAATTAATAACAAAGGAACTGTGTTTCCCTGTGTTACTCTAAAGAGACGTGTGCAAATTGAGACAGGAGAGAGAGACAGGCAGGCAGGGGGGTTGTAAGAAGCCCAAACTGCTAGCATGCTTCAAGGACAGGCAGGCCTTAAAGCTAAGATAAAAAGTAGCTAGGATTGAACATCTGTGAGGTAGCTCTGAACTATAAACAAAGGGAGCAGAAGGAAGGGAGGGGGAGTTAGGGGGGGAAGTGAAACATTCCATGTGCCAGAAAACAGAGCTTTCACATGGAAGTCTGCAGGTAAGAAAATGCAACATGAGCAGAAGAACTTAAACGACAAAGGCTTTGTTATATGATAATTAGCAATGATGCAGTGTGTGTGGGGTGGGGGTGGGGAGTAAATGTGATCAATATCCAATGAGAAACTTAGGGGCAGACAAAGAAGACTATATAACCTGTAAACTTTAAGGATTTTGTGCGCCTTCTTGCTTTCATAGACACCCATTCTTGCAAGAGTGTATTTTTGGAAATAATTGTCAGGTTCTCAGGTTCAGAGCCCGCGGGGCCGGGCTCTGGAGCAAACGTGAGCCCTTGGGCTGCTGACGAGGAGCGACAGCAGCAGGCAAAACCCACCAACCAACGCTGGGCAAGCACACTGACACCGGCAGGGACTGCAGGCACCGCCCAGCAAGCTGGAACACATGGACTGGAACACTGGACTGGAATTCCCCGGACTGGAGGACACAGGACTGGAACCCCCCCTGGACTGGAACACACAGCTTCACCTGCACTTAGCTACTAAGCCCCCCAGGAGTTGAGCTCCTGGGTTCGAGTAGCCGGCAGGACTTACTGGATACCGGATGACACAAGGACCAGGACTGGAAACAGAAGTGCTCCTAAACCTAAACTGATCTACGTGCTCCCAAGCCCTAAACCAGCAGGAGTGTTCCTAACAGTAAACTGACAAAAGGACTTCCTAAGCCCTATACTAAACAGGAGCTCCTAAGCCCTGCTCAAGAAAGGGACTTCCTAAGCCCTAAACTAACAGAGCAGGGAACTAAACACAAAGCTAACACAGGTGCTACTAAGCACCAAGCTACAAGCAGAGCTCTACACTAACAAGCTAAACACAAAACTAACAAGCTACTTAAGCACTGCTCTAGCAAGCTAGATACAAAACTAACAAGGTGCTTCCTAAGCACTACTCTGGCAAGCAACCAGAAGAGCTCCTAGCACTAAAAGGGAAGACAGGGGAGCCACAAGGAAAAAGCAGGGAAGCTAACACATAAGCCAAAAGTGCTTCTAAAGCACCAAACACCAACAGCAAAGACCGCAATAGCACAAACACCAGAAGTACTTCTAACAGCAAAATCTGTAGTGTTCCTAACAACACCAAACCCTGAAGTACTTCTATCAGCAACAGAGCTTCCAAAGCCCTACACACAGCAATGCTTCCAAAACCAAGAGGGAAAAGCAGGGGAACCATAAGGGAAAAAGCAGGAAAGCTAAACACACAGTCACCAGTGCACACTGCACTAACACTAACCTGGCCCTTAGCAAAGCAAGCAGGGAAACTAGACACAAAGTCAGAAGTGCACACTGCACCACCCTACCTAAAGCAAATACCACCGTTGCAAAGGCTCTGAAGGAAACAACACCACTTCCTTATCAAGGCCCTCCCTGATGATGTCACACTCCCTAGACCTAGGCAAAAGCACACTGACCCAGAGAGGCCCAACCCACACCAATGCAACACCATGAAGCACTTGAAGCCAGTACACCCAAAGAGAGGTAGAGCTAACTCTGTCCACCCACACAGCTGTAGTAAAGTAAAACAATTAACCCCATGCTGCTGGAAGCTGCCAGCACAGAGAGACAGAGCCAGCTCAGAAAGGACAGACAAAAGAAACAGAAGCCAGCTAAGAAGCTGACCCCCAGGAAAGAGGTAAGTTTGAGAGGGGTTCTGATGACCCCAATCATAACAGCAATAAATTGATTAAGACTGTATTAACATTAACAACCCTCTTGCCTCTAAAGGGAAGCCAACCAAAACAGAAGACTGCCTTTCTGGCAAACACTCTTGAGATTAGTGTTTCTCTTTTATGGTTACAATAACAATTATTTTATCCCAGTGTTACAGAAAATTGAATTAAATATCAGTCCAAATTTCAGTATAAGGAAAATAAAATCTCTCTCTGTTTCCTTTGGAAGCTTAACAAAACCTGACTGCCACAAGTTGTGCTTGTCAGATTACTGATGCCTAATTTTGTCCAATCACTTAATGCCTTATATTTTCTCTCTTACTTATCTGGTATTCTTCAACTCTGACCTCTAAGGTCACCTTCACATAATTCTATTTCTTTGGTATTTTTCTCAATTATCATTTGCCCTTTGTAACCTCCTTCCGTTGAATACTTATTGTTACAAGAAATGATTTACTTGGGGGAAAGAGCTCTAGAGCACTTGCTACTGTTTATAATTTAAGAGCAGGCGCTGCATTTATAAGTTTTAGGATATTAATTTCGCCACCAATCACCAAAGGTGATAATTGCAATAAATTAAATATCTCTGTTGAAATGCAGTGTTCTGTACTGCAAGATTAACCTTAACAGATACCATATACTCAGAACACAAAGAGACTATATTTTTAGCTTCAAAAGGGTTCTGTCAGGTTCTCAGGTTCAGAGCCCGCGGGGCCGGGCTCTGGAGCAAACGTGAGCCCTTGGGCTGCTGACGAGAAGCGACAGCAGCAGGCAAAACCCACCAATCAACGCTGGGCAAACACACCGGCACCGGTAGGGACTGCAGGCACTGCCCAGCGAGCCGGAACACACGGACTGGAATCCCCCGGACTGGAGGACACAGGACCGGAACACACACCGGACCGGAACACACTGAACTGGAACGCACCAGACTGGAACACACACCGGACCGGAACACACTGGACTGGAGCACACTGGACTGGTCCGTACAGCTTCACCTGCACTTGGCCACTACCCCCCCCAAGGGTTGAGCCCTTGGGTTCGAGTGGCCGGCAGGACTTACCGGATACCGGATGACACAAGGACCAGGCCTGGAAACAGAAGAGACAGCAGTGCTCCAAGGAACTGGACTAACCAGGGCACTCCTAGGCCTACACTAACAAAAGGACTTCCTAAGCCCTATACTAACAAGCTAAACACAAAACTAACAAGCTTCCTAAGCCCTACTCTAGCAAGCTAGATACAAAACTAACAAGGTGCTTCCTAAGCCCTACTCTAGCAAGCTAGACACAACCTATCAAGGTGCTTCCTAAGCACTACCCTAGCAATCTAGACACAACCTATCAAGGTGCTTCCTAAGCACTACCCTAGCAATCTAGACACAAAACTATCAAGGTGCTTCCTAGGCACTACTCTAGCAAGCTAGCTACAAAACTAACAAGGTGCTTCCTAAGCCCCACTCTAGCAAGCTAGACACAAAACTATCAAGGTGCTTCCTAGGCACTACTCTAGCAAGCTAGCTACAAAACTAACAAGGTGCTTCCTAAGCCCCACTCTAGCAAGCTAGACACAAACTATCACGGTGCTTCCAAAACCAAGAGGGAAAAGCAGGGGAACCACAAGGGAAAAGCAGGAAAGCTAAACACAACTCAAAGTGCACACTGAACAACCACTAACCTGGACCTTTAGCAAAAGCAAGCAGGGAACCTAGACACAAAGTCAGAAGTGCACACTGCACCACCCTACCTAAAGCAAACACCACCGTTGCCAAGGCACTGAAGGAAGAACACCACTTCCTTATCAAGGCCCTCCCAGATGATGTCACACTCCCTAGACCTAGGCATACAGCACACTGAAACCTAGCACACTGAAACCCATAGAGGCCCAACCCACACCAATGCAGCACCGTGAAGCACTTGAAGCCAGTACACCCAAAGAGAGGTAGAGCTAACTCAGTCCACACACACAGCTGTAGTAAAGTGAAACAATTAGAGTCATGCTGCTGGAAGCGCCAGCACAGAGAGAGAGAGCCAGCTCAGAAAGGACAGACAAAAGAAACAGAAGCCAGCTAAGCTGACCACCAGGAAAAAGGTAAGTTTGAGAGGGGTTATGACCACAATCATAACAGGTTCATTTAATATACAAATAATATTGCAAACGAGAGATAGCTTTTAAAAGGATCTTAGAACAGAGAATTTGTGCATAAAATAGAACAAAGTAACAGGTCCAAATCTTAAGGTTATAGGTTAACTTACAGTCCTTGTTACAAGCATGCTGTGATCCAGCTGATTGATGAGCACATGGTCATTCAATATTTGGGGCTGGACTAATTTCTCTGGAACCCCTAGTCCAATATGGTCCATTTTCAAACATTGTGTCTTTTTATTGTTTTTCCCCCACAGACCAAGTCTCATCCAATTCTGTTAACTATTCTCTGCTACAGAAGTTGGAACTCCTTCTCCCAGGAAAATGCATTGGGTCATGGGGGGGCAACATATCTCTGGAAGAACCCCCCAGTGCAATCTGGTCCATTTTCAAAGTGATTCTGTCTTTTTACTGGGTTTTCTTTCAAGCAGCTTAATTCTATGTTAAATTTTTGGGCAGTTTTTTTGCATACAGACAAACAGATGGAAAGAGAAAGACAACATTCTTGAACCTTTTTGTATGATTCTTTCCAACTTCCATTGGGTTGAAAAGAACAAAAAACACAGAACCATAGTAAATGATGGCAGATGAAGTTATACACGGTCTAGTCTGCCCAACAATGTGGCCAGAGCTGCACCCATAACTGGAACCAAGGACTGGAAAATGAAATTGGGCTCAATGGTAAGATTACTGGTTCAACTATTCTATATAGTGCTGGCTCAACACAGTGGGGCTCTTCCTTTTGAACTGCAAAGTATGACTGGCCTTTTACAGTTTCAAAGACATCTTAAAGCAGGTATGTCAAGTAATGATGGGCCACTACAGCAGCCGCGCATTTATGGATGGGGCGGGCTGCGGGCCACACTAAAAATACTCATCCTCCCTATTCTCCCCATTACAATTACTTAGGAGCCAATTTTACATTATGTAACTTGAGTCTGGATACTACCAAGGTGGTGTTCAAACCTTCCTGGCAGGGGCATGTCTTACAGGTCTGCCTTAAAGCATACCTGTTCAAAGAAGGCATTATCCTGATTGAATTTTGACCTTTTTGATAACATGTATGTAGATTTTTGGCTAAGCGATCCAGGGTTTATTTTAGTTTTACATAATTTTATGCAGGTTTTAGGACGTTAATACTCAACACATTTTTGTAAATATAAATAAATACATTAGTGCGTCCTCCTGGGCACCAGAGGCGCTCGCGAGTTGCAAAGAACGCTCGCTCGTCAGGTCGGATCTCGCGCCAGTCCCTCCCGGAACTAGAATGTGCATCTGTTACCCGAAGGAGCTGCTGCCTGGCAGCTAGTGAACGTCATAATGTGGCGGCGCGTGTTGTGCGCTGCCATGCAGTGGCAGCTAATGCAGGAGGGCGCGGGAGGGGCCAGAGGTTTGCACTGCACTCAAAGGGTCGCCGCCAAGAGCCTGCTCCGCAAGTTCCTTACTAAGAACAAGTACGGATAGAACGCCACGGCCTTACCGTTTGCACTGTCGTGTTTTTGCTCTAACGAAAGCAGAAAAGCCCTGATGTGATTTCTCTTATGATTTTCAAACTTAAGTTTTATTTGCTTAAAGTAGTGTGGTTGTCATCTTAAACTGATTAGTCTAGAAACAAACTGTAGGTGATTATCTCTATGCATTTGTGACACTTTCCAAAGCTAGGTGCCGGGTTCAGGTAAAACTTGGATCCTGTGGACCTCGCAGTTCCCGCGGATGCAAACAGCAGGATCCAAGTTTTACCAGTCTCCTTTGGGAACTTGGAGTGAAGCTAGCTTAACTTTACGCTACTGTAGTGATTGTCTTTCAGACCAGTCTCCTGATCGATTTACTCCGTTTGCTTAGGTTCTGTCCCAGAGATGGCTGGAAAGTCTCTTCAACGTGCTCTGTATTCTAGGAGTTTCATGCAGGGGTTCAGTTTGACTTAAATAAAATAATTGAGATGAAGCGGTACTCCCGTAAAGAATGAGCCACCTTAATATCTTGGCTGAAGCCTGCCGGCGGCTCAGGTGTTAAATTATGATCGCAGTTGTCATAGTTCACTTTTCCCATAGACGCAGAATGGGGAAGGACCTTTAACAGGATTAAAGGCTGTAAGGGAAAAAAGCATGGCTGTTCTTCCCGTTTATGATAACTTAGAAGTTAAGTTGCTGGGGTTGAAGTACTGGGGAGCATCTTTTGTAGTATGTTTAGCAGGTAAAAGTGCAACTTTGTTATTCAAGTTTTAGTCCACCCATAGAGTGGTGCATAAGGACAGATAAAATCCTGATGGGTTTAGTAATATGGAACACTAGTAAAAAGGCCCGTTTCTGTATGAAATGAAATGGGCGCTAGCAAGATTAGCCCCCCCTCCCTCGCTGTCTTCCTCTGTCCCCTCCGAGTCCTACGCCACCCTCTCTCCCCTCCAAGTTCCACGGCCCCCTTTCCTGTTGTCCGATTTGCAGGCCGTCCTCCCTCCCCTCTCCCACTCCGCTGCAACTCACCACTTTGTGCATAAGTTTCCAGGTGTTCTCCAGGGCCTTGTGGTCGGCCGCCACCTGCTTGTGGTGGCCCACTGCCTTCAGGTCGTGTTGTGGCTTGTTGGCAATAGTGAAGTGTTTTTGTGTGTGTGATAGATATTGTGTTTTTGTTGTCAGAATGTTGTTTGAGGGGTGGGAAAGGGAGGGGTGGGCAGGGTAGGCAAGTTGGGAGGGTGTGATGGTGTGTGTGAGTGAGAATGTTAGGGGGAGGGGGTGTGGGATGGTGAACTGTGAGGGATTGGCGAGGGAGTTTTGAAGAGGGGGCTGCTTTCCTGTGGTGATGGGTTGAAAGTGAGGGATCCTTCAGGTCGTGTGTTTGGTGGCTACCAGTAGGTTTTTTGTTTTGTGTGTGCTAGAGAGTGTGTGTGAATGTTTGGGGGGGGGGGGGGGCGGATGGCGAACTGTGAGGGAGTGGCTGTGGGCTTGGAGGGGGGTGCAAATGAAACAGCTTCACAGTTGTTACAGATGGAGCAATAATAAAGAACGACAACCTGGATGCAGCAGCTCATACGTTTGGTTGCTTTATGTTGAGTGTATAGCAATGACGGCTGCGCGGGACAGTGGAAATAGAGATCAACCAAATTGGCTTCTTTGCTTAAAGGGAACTAAATAGGCTCACCTGTTTGTGGTGGGAGGAGCTGTGAACATGCTGTAGCTTTCTTAGTGAAGTAGTCGGTTGGACTCGGAGGGGGCGGGGTGGGAGGTGCAGCGACTTTGGGGGCTTGGAGGGGGTTCAGGGGCTTTGAGGGGGGTCAGTGTTGCTTGGGGGGGGTCGGCCCCTCACAGTGCCTTTCACCTCCGTGTGAAGGCGCTGCAGCAGAAGCAACAGGTGATCGTTTCCCCTCGGGTCTCCCTCCTTCCCTCCCTGTCCCGCCCTTGTCTGAGTAAATTCTGCGAGGGCGGGACATAGGGAGGGAAGGAGGGAGGGCCAAAGGGAAACGATCATCTGTTGCCTGCTGCAGCGCCTTCACTCTGAGGTGAGAGGCGCTGTGAGGGGCAGACGGAGGGGGGCGAGTGAAGGAGGGAGCGACGGCGAGATGGACGGGGCCGTTGGCGCATCATGCTTGAGGCGCGTCGTTGGCCCGCCCTCGACGTTATCACGTTGTGATGTGAGGGCGGGGCACACAGTCTGTGGCAAACCGGATATCTCGCCCCCTTCAAGTTTCCGGTGAGGCTTCATTAGAACGTTGGGGTTGCCTTTTATATAGAGAGACTAGTAAAAAAAGGCCCGTTTCTGACACAAATGAAACGGGCGCTAGCAAGGTTTTCCTCGGAGTGTGTAAGTTTGAGAGAGTGTATGTGAGAGTGACTGTGTGTGAGAGAGTGAATGTGCGAGTGTGTGTGTATGTGAGAGAGAGAGAGAGTGAGTCTGGGTGCGAGTGTGTCTGTGAGAGAGAGAGAATGTGTGTGTGTGAGAATGAGAGTGTGTGCAAGTGCGTATGTGAGACTGTGTGTGAGAGAGAGAGAGTGTGTTTCACACAGATTCAGTGTGTGCGAGAGAGAGAGTGTGTGTGAGATACAGACTTTCTGTGAGACTGAGTGTATGAGACCAAGAGAGTGTGTGAGTGACTGTGTGACACATAGTGAATGTGATACAGTGTGAGACAGAGTGTGTGAGAGTGAGAGAGAGAAAGACATTGTGAGAGAGAGAGTGTGTGTGTGTGACAGAGATACCTCCCCCCGTCTGGTGTCAGCCCCCCCCCTCTCTCTCTGGTGTCTGAGTGTTACTGTGCAGGACGCTGAGCTCTGGCTGTGCTTCAAGGAACTGACCAATCCTATTTAGTAGAATGCACCTCCAACATTCTGAAGCCGAGAAACCTCGTGTGGTTGGTCACTTCTGCTTGTGACGAACCCGGAAGTACGTGATGTCAATTCAGGAGATGGATACAGAGAGCAGGAATGCCTCAGCCATGCAGTCAGCTTCAGAATGTTGGAGGTGTGTTTTATTATATAGGATTATGTTCATGATTAGTTTTGATACCCAGGGAGTATATTACTGAGAATCATTTAGGAAGGAGGGAGTGGTGTAGGTGGAGGAAAGGAAATACATTTTGCAGGTGTAGTACCATAAAAATGATTAGCTTCTGATTGTCCATAGCAACCAAAATGGGTCTCTCATACCACCCATTTAGTGGCATTATTTTAATAGTTTTTTTTAACATTTCTGTAAATTATGCATGGCTGTGTTTCACAAAGAGCACCTCATGTCACCTTTCTCTAGCCAGGATTTTGTGGTATTTGACTTCATTTAAAAACCGACCTTTTCAAGAAATTGTATGGCTAACCATACCTTTGCTCTTTACTGTCTCTAATTGCAATTGTAAGCGTAAAACACCACTGTAATTTCTCCTAACTACTAATTGTAAGCCACATTGAACCAAACTTGTTTTTTGATAACTGTGGGATATAAGAATGAATATAGGTCAGGGAGCTTGGGAAAAATTTACATTATTGTAACCCCATACCCCTTTCTTGTCATTAGGAGATTTATATGGTTTTAGCTTGATTTTTTACTTCCATTGCCTGTACTGGGCCAAGCAACACTGACTTGGGAGAGAACCTGAATTTGTTAACTCTTGAAAGCTAAGTAGGGCCAGTGCTTTGATGAGAAAACTAGCAGGGGAGACTGGTGCTGTGGCTGCAGAAGGCAATGGCAAACCTCTGCAATGTTTGGCAAGAAAATATCAAAGGCATCATGGTGGAGGTCATGATTACCCCCAAAAAGGTAGAAAGAGGAATGGAATAAAAGGATAATCTAACTTCTACTAAGAGGCTATTCGTGTATCCAGTATCTTCTGCTTGTTACTCCGTTTCACCCCACAATGACATTTTATTCTAAAATTTCTTTTCCACTGAAGATTTTTCTTGTACATTATTTATACCCTTGAGATGTGATAATGTTTATCATACCCCATTCACCATTTCATTTGGCTTATGGTACAGATTCTTTGCCATTTTGGTAGTTCTCCTCTGAACCAAAAAAAAACAAAAACATTTCTAATCTTCATCCTGGAGAGAGCGCTTCCAGAATTGGTCACAATTCTCCAGTTGAGGTTGCACCTGCAACTTGTAAGCAATCCTTGCATGCGGATGATTTCTGCAGCAGCTGAACCCCCTCCTCCCTTCCTAAAGAGAAAACTAATTGGAGGACAAGGAAACAAGGCTGTCATGGGGACTGTGCATGTGGCTCCCTTCACATTAGAGGTCATACCACCTTTATTTCCTACTGGTTATACTTCCTATGCATTACAGTGCTCCTCTGGCCCTGACCACTGCTTAGTCACACTGTTTTGCAACCTTGATGCTTTTCAGTAGTCCTTCATAGTTGAAGATAATCATCTTTCATAAAGCCAAAGATGAGGCCAATCCACGATCGATATAGAATTTCCGAGCTTGAGCATATATAATCAGCACCAGAATTCCTCTTTTATTTGGTGCACAGCTAATAGAGATTTCTTATATGAAATTAGAATATTCCTTGATTTTTGCAAACTGTCAGGTAGAATCATGTCATTCACTTCCATTTTAAACCTCTATATTAACCACTTCTTGAAAATAATTTTTGTTACCGTTGCTGGCTCATTCCCTTCTTGTCTTTCGTGTATTCAGTGCATTGTGGGAGAATGGAGTTCTTTGAAACTAAGATGGTCACTGAGAAGAAACTGTGTGTTTTAAGCATGTAAAATGGATATTTTCCTGCATTATGTTCTGAAGTGTATTTCTCCTGTTTGGCCAGCAGATGGTGCATGTTTATGCTGAAAGTTGTTACAGAGGGCTGACTTCTCTTTCTTTATTTGGCACACAGATAATAAATAGGAAGTGCTTGTAGTGATGTAACCAGTTTTTATTTGAAACTTGACTGTTCAGGGCTCTGATTGGCCTGGAGTTTTGAAAATTACCCAGCAGATGCTGGCTGTTGCTTCAGTCTTAGCCAGGAAGAAAGAGAGACAGATCTCTTTGCTGAGGCTGGGTGAATTATATGTCTTGATCTTCCCAGGTACTGTTTAGCCAGTATGCAGATGTTTAGTTAGTGTTGTAATTGATCCATATTTCAGTTATTGCTTGCCTATTTGCACTATTTTGTTCCACTGTTCAATTTTTATGAGATCAAACACAATTTTCTCTGCTTGTCTGGACTGATAAAGAATCCTGGTGGTTTGTGTGTTGGGTCTGTGAGTGCTTTCTGGGAACTGGGGGACCACTGGGAGTGTGGCTTCAGTGACCTAGAAATAACTGGGGATAATTGGAGAGCAGGAGACTCACCCAGAAGGGGTTGTGACCCAGTCGGTGGGAGGAGGGTGCTAGTGTAAAGCACAAGCGGCAGGTGCAGGCGGACCTGAGCTGTGCTGGGGATAGACCCTCTAAGTGGCTGTGGGATAACCCCAGGCTGGTAACTAGGTGTTTCGTGACAGCCACCTTCCTGGTTACATTTGTTTTAAATTAGAAGGTATTGGGAAACAACCAAAATATTTGAGAGTCCTGAACAGAAGTTTAAAAATTATTTTATGTTTTATAGTTGATGGTGCTCTCTCTTTAATATATTTATTTCAATAGTAGTTCAAAGTGAGTTATATTCAGGTACCCTAGGAATATCCAGCTTTAAAAATGTTTATTTTGCTATGAAATTAAAGAGTATAACAGAGATCTTCCACTCCTGGTCGGAGAGTCAGACATTGCTGGGAGTGCTTCTGGTCTACCTTACAGCCTGCAGCCAGGAGTTGTCTTTTAAATTGACTTAGACTGATCTTTAGCTCTTCCTTGCAGCATCTGACCTTATATACTGTTTGGTGCAACTCAAAGTACTTTTCTTTGTTGGCAGCCTATGGTGGATCATGTGCCTTGATTGTTTTGTTTTGCTCTGTTCTGTTTAATAATAAAAATGATTTCACATAAAAATGTTTATTTTGAAAACTTTACTCTGGTTATGCTGCTAAATATTTGAAGAGTACAATTCATTACCAAATGAATTACTAAATATTAATCTCCATAGACTTTGGTGGCATCTTCTACCTTGATGAGTGAAAGCTTTTAGCCTTTAAAATCCTTCAAATTGAAAAGAGTATACATATAAAAATGTGTTTTTTCCTGTCGGTAAAAGGGTATATTCTATTTTATGTCTAAGGGGGGAAAACCTCTTTCGGATGGCGGTCAAAAGGTAGTAGGTTAATAAGGAATATAAATTTGAGGATTTATTTATTTGTTGCATTTGTATCCCACATTTTCCCACCTATTTGCAGGCCCAATGTGGCTTACATAGTGCAGTAGTGGCAGTCGCCAGTACCGGCAAGATACAAAGTGGAGTTAAGACAGGCTAATGGTCAGATTTGATAGACATATTGGGGTCAAGGGGAAGAGTAGGTTAGGTTATGTCCAACGTGAACATTTATATTGATGTATTGCGGGGTTAGGCATTTAGGTTGAGTCGTTGGAGTATGCCTTTTCTCCTGCCGGTCACATTACCAGCCTTCTAAATGTCTGGCTAGGTAAAATGAAGAAAACCTGTGTAACCTCAAACAAGTGTTTGTATGGCAGCATTCTTTGTGATGTCAAAAATATGTGATGAACTCACAGTGTACCAAGCAAAAGAACATCTCTATGAGCATTCCAGGGCCTGTACTTTCAAATGCTGATCTGTCTAGTGGGCTGTGTGTTACTGTCTGATACAAAACTTCCATAAAAATTAGCCTGAGACAGTTCAGTTTATAACAATGTGCTTTTTCCCCCCCCTTTCACCCAAACAGAAAGAAGTTTTGGTATGAAAGTCCTACATTAGGATCTCAGCTGGTAAGTTCTGCAAATTAAAACTTTGATCTCTTAAATTATCAATTTTAGGAGAGGATATATGGTGAGATATATGGGAGGGGGGCCTGTAGTTTAAAACCGGATAGCAACATAACAATAGGACCATCCTTTGGAAAGAAAGTTGTAAAGTGGGAGATAGGGAATTCCAAAGAAGGGAACCCAAAAAGAAGAATGCACAGGTCCTAGTAGATTCTAAACAGGCAGGTAACACTGGTGGGAGCACCAATTTGCGACTGTTGGAAGAATGAAGAAAGTGAGGAGTTACGAAAGGAAATAGGCCAGATAAAGGGGACAATTGTGGTAAAAGAGCTTTATGAACTAATGATTGTTGAAGCTGCCCTGCCCCTGGCTTTAAAACTCCCTGTCAGGTATTTCCCAGTGTGTGAATTCAGTTCCCGTTCCTTAAGCTATTGTGAAGAGTTGCTGTGGTCTACTTGGCATAGACATTTGCACTGGGCCAGGAGCTACAGGGAACCACAGTTTTGAGGGTTTTTTTTTTACCACAGGGGCCATAACCTAGTTGGAGTTTCAAGATTTCCACAATGAATATTCATGAGATCTATTTGCATACAATGGAAGCACTACATGCAAATCAATCTCATGCATATTCGTTGTGGAAATCTTACAGCAGCTTCAGATGTGCAGGGTTGGAACTGCTCTCCAGTTCTCAATATTTAGCCCTTGTCCACTAAAGTCTTACAGCTCTTTTCACCCCTTCCCTTCATGGAATGTTCTTTCCAGAAGCTGTAATGAATTAAGGCCTTGGGTTAAAATGTGCTCTTTCAAAATTGTGCCAGCAGACAAACTTGGAAGCTTTTGTCTGCTTCTTAAGGCCACTTCCCGCCCTTCCCCCCATTTTGCTTTTGAAGGATTTCATTTTCTTTCTGGTTTAGCATCAGGAGGCTGCAGCCTTTGGCACAGGCAGGTTGTACTGTACCTTATCCATTCTTCAATTTTTCTAGTTTTCAAAGTGAAAGAAACAAATCGGGTGGATGTTGTTGTATAAATTCTGTAGTGTTTCCGGACTTGTGCACCCCCCTCAGGATTTGTATTTTGTTTCTGTGAAGAAGTACAAGCCGTCCAGCGTAATTGGCACACTGAAAGCTTTGCCACCAAAAAGGAAAAGGGAGGACAGCATACGCATGCGGGCTTTGAATGTTATCCTGTACAGAGCAGTAACTGACCTGTTGAACTCTGCTGAGGTCAGTCTGGAGCTGTATAACCTCCAGGCGGAACTTTCCAAGGTAAGGAAAGCAAATGTAGTGCACCATTAACAGTTCTGCAGGCCTAGACCACAGTCATGCTTGCTGCTGCTTGTGTACTTATAGCAGAAGTTCAGGCCAAGTTATTAGAGGATTATAATTGCACATATAAAATATCATAAAAACATATAACATTAAAAAAGTAAATGAAACATATATAAAACATTAAGGGCCCTCTTTACCAAGCCGCATTATAGGTGCATTAACCATGTATGCATCTATAATATCCCTATAGGTTCCTACATGGTTAGTGTGCGCGCTAATTATAGGCTCATTAAAAACACTAACGTGCCTTAGTAAACAGGGCCTTAAATGTTTAAAAAAACTGCTCATCATACATGCTTTTAATTCTTACCATGATGATATAGTTAATCTAATTGTTGGACAGAATTAACATTATTATACTTTTTGCTTTAATGTATCCTTTTCTTGTTGTTAACCTGCTATGAACCTAATTTTAGGGATAGAGTAGGCTACAAATATCCATCATCATCATCATAAAATTAGAGGGTAAATAGAAAAAATTATGCTTTATCTTCTCTTCAGAATGTAAAAGGACTCTTTTCATGCTTACCATAAACAGGCAAGGAACTGAACCACAGAGAAAGCAACAGCAGGTCCAAGAGTTTCTCGGCTTTCAATTAATTTCACTTTGGAGTTGATATACTCTTGTTTGATGAACTTTTCAATGCTTGGGAAGCTTAAGCATTGTACAGAAAACTACTTTAGAAAGCCATTCAGAGAGGTCATGTTCAGTGATACGGTCTTTTGGGGAAAATGTTTGAGATGAAGTACGGTCTATATTGGGCACTTCTCGGACTTATTCACCCAAAATGTGTCTCCTAGGAGCAGGTCTATTTATCCTGGAAACCCCCCACAAAAAACAACTTACTGTTTTTTGGCTGCTTGATATGAAATAGCAAAACTTTGGAAAACAAACAATTCCAAGTACTGGTTCATGGAAACAGTCTGAAATTTTTGTATCTTATGGAGACATTAACAGCACTTAGTCATCACAATAAAGCTTGGTGTAAATCTTGATATCTAAATTAGGTGTGGACTGGGTGTATTCTATTACAACACGTATAGATTTTAGAAGTGCCCACGACTTGCCTATTCCAGGCCCCTGGCCATGCCCCCTTTCAACTATTCGACTTAGAATTTACGCGCATCACGGTGCAGAATATGCTTAGCTGTGCATGTAAGTTCTAATTAATGCCAATTAGTGTCAATACTTGTTGGCAATTATCAGCGCTAATTGGCCTGTCAACTAATTAAGTTGCACGTGCAAATACAGAATACGACTGTATTTGCACGCACAACTTAAGTTGCACTACATAGAATCCGGGGGTTTGTGCCTAACGTACCTTAACCTTTGCAGTTAACACGTGTTAGGCATAAAACCTATGCAGTAACTGTTGGAGGTATTTCCTGGATTTTCAGCTATGCCACCAGTCTGGGGCAAAATTCACAACTGAACATTGGTTTATATTCGATAATGCAGCATGCAGTTAGCTACACTTTTAAGGTGGTGTTAACTGTTTTGCATTATCTGCCACATTAATAGTTTAATGGGTGGTAGTGACTCCCATGTTGACTGCAAGGCTGCCACTGCCCATACCATGCTCGCTGTTTATCATGGCAGTGAGTGTGTATTAGCAGTTAATGCAGGAGTGGAGGAGTAGCCTAGTGGTTAGTGCAGTGGACTTTGATCCTGGGGAACTGAGGGCCAGATGCACTAAACTTAACGAGCCATTAACGAGCAAGTAGTAATCCGTGGCATGCACTAAATGCATATCCGAGCCATTTTCCGATCACGGTAGCAGCTAACGAAAACAGAATGCAGATGAGCAAATTAGTACCCCAATGTGTATAAATCGTATTGTAATGAGATGCACTACCATTTTCCGATTGCCTAACCGTGGAAAATCTAACGGGAGGTCTGTACCTCTCGTTGGGGCCGTGCAGCCTCTTAAAAACTTCTATAAATGTAACAAAAAAAAATTGGGGAAAAAAACCGTCCAAGTGCTCGTCAGGGCCGTCCTTTATGGACGTCCTTCACTGCCTAGCCACGTCCAAGTGCTCAAAGCGCCTAACATGGATGTCCTTCACTGAAACATTAAAAAAAAAAACGGCCCTGACGAGCAATTGGACGTTTTTCTCCAGATTTTTTGTGATGTCTGTTCTTCTGCGATAACGTCCAAATAAAAAAACTAGTTGGACGTCCCTTTCGATTATGCCCGCCTCCAGGTCTCTCTCCACCAATCACAGGGCGTTTAGCTGACACCGGTGACAGCTAAACGCGCTGTGATTGGTGGAGAGAGACCTGGAGGGGGGCATAATTGAAAGGGACGTCCAACTAGTTTTTTTATTTGGACGTCCTCGCAGAAGAACACGCATCACAAAAAAATCTGGGGAAATACGTCCAATTGCTTGTCAGGGCCGTACTTTTTTTTTTTTTATGTTTCAGTGAAGGACGTCCATGTTAGAACGTCCTCGCACATCCTGATGCCTGCGGTGGTATTTTGGTGCAACTCTCAACCCCCCATCGCCGCGCATTCCCGGGGAGGAGGGTCTGCACGGTCAGCCGCAATGCACCCCTTCTTCCAAGAGTGGGGCAGCAGGGATCACCGGCTGTACTGGCAGCTGCAGCTTGCGCTCCGGCCCGTGGCTCTGACAAGTGCTCGTCAGGGACATCCTTTTTGGACGTCTTTGGCATGCGCAGAGCAGCCAGCATAACGCTTGGCTGCTCTGCGCATGCTCGACCGGCCAACTGTTTTCCGAGGAAATAGAGAATGCAAGTGAGCTACAACGAGCAGCTCATTTGCATTCCATTTCCTTGATACATGGCCGTTCCCTACCAATTCGCTATGGAATCGGTAAGGGAACGGCTCTTCCGAGGACTTTAGTGCATCTAGCCCTGAGTTTGATTCCTACTGCAGCTCCTTGTGAGTCTGGGCAAGTCACTTAACCCTCCCATTGCCCCTGGTACAAATAAATACCTGAATATACTATGTAAACCGCTTTGAATGTAGTTGCGAAAACCACAGAAAGGCGGTATATCAAGTCCCATTCCCCTTTTCCTTCCCTTTCCCACTATGCTGTTAGCGCATTTTAAACAGCTCACTCATGGTGCAGCTTTTTCATGCAGGTGTCGCTAGCACCCGACTTCTCAGCGTGTCGCCTCTACTGGAGGATCACAGGTGATGCAGAGAGAGACAAGCACATGGAAGAAGTCTTACAGAAAAACGCTTCTCGTATTAGGTATGGACTGTTAGCTCTTGGGCATAAGCACCACAGTCTCTGCTCAACTCTGCATCACATACCTATCAATTGTTGGGTTTTTTTTTTTTGTTTTGTTTTGCTTGCATTTTTACGCAAGTTCTATCCCTTTAAGAAATGTGTTACGGCAACTAAAATGTATTTTTGTTTTATTATGAACACCACGTTTGATCAGAGGCTACAGGCGTCCTTTTGTATCGGACAGCCTGACAGTGGCCCTTGGTTCTTTGGTCTTAGGCACGCATACCCATGCATGTAGAAGCACCTGGCTGTTCACACCCTAACAAACATCACTGTTGCTTTTACTATTTGTAAGCTGTGATCAGGGCAAAAGATACTTCATCATCACTGTTTATGCCTTTGTAAGCTGTGAGAAGGAAATGGTTAATTAAGAGATTAATATTTGTGTGTGTGTGTTCACATCCCTTTCACTAGTGCTCGAGGAGGAGGAAAGTGGTGTAAGAGGATCTGGGTTTTTTTTTTAGAGCCAGGTTGGTTTGTTTTGAAAGTACCTGTTCCACCTGGAAATCCCTGGGCTTGTTTATTTTACCTTCAGAACTTGGAGTAGGCCATGGTGCAAGGTCTTATGGCTCTCAGAACAGAAGCATGTCTACTATCTGGTGACCAATGAACCTGTTGTATTTTGCTGAATGTTTTTTCTTTGTGAGTGGGTATTATAGTATACGGCATGTAGTTAGAAACAACACCTCAGCACTCATGTTTTTACTTTTGGGTTTTAAGGTCTTTTTAAAAACTAATTATTTTTTACTTTAAACAATTTTATTGATGACAAAGGAGTATCCAGAACTGCCAAACAAATGAAACGGTCATCAGTACATTTTTTAAAACTTATATCCCACCCACAGAATTCAAACCCCAACAAGTACAGCAGTAACAAAAATACAGAGGACCTGGTTTCTTATGGTCCTCTGCCATATAGCAATTATATTAACAATGTAAGAGAGGTTACAGGAAAAAAAAGGAATTTTCCCATGTCAAGGACCATTTCCACCCTACAGAATATTAAGCAAAGTAATTACTTTTTTTTTAAGTCACTCTTGAAATGCTGCCAGAGGAAAAAGAGGATAGCATTATGAAAGTGTAGCAGATTTAAAAAGTATTGAGTAACAAGACTACCAGCAGAATTTGCTCTGAAATGCACATAGTTTAAGAGGAAGAAAGTTTAGAATCCACATCCAAGAAGGAAGGAATTAACTTTTGGGGTTTTTTTTCCCTTCCCTAGCTGCATGGTTTGCTTTTGACAAATTAGTGAAGGTATCTGCTTTCCTTACAAGATTCAGGAAGTGTTCTTGACTTGGCAGTTTGTGTGTTTGTGCATGTGTTGTCAAATTTATCAAGTGGTTAAAACAAGTTATAATTTACAGAAAAAGCATTAACAAAGACCTGTCTTTCCACCACATCTAGCTTACTCCTCGGAAGCCAAGGTGGGGCTCTGTAAAAGATCAGGCTTACTTCTACAAAGAGGAGGAATGTGGAGTGTGGCCCCATATAAAAGTCATCACCACTGATGGCAAAGCTAAGAAGGGTTTTGGAAAGAATTCTGGGTGTGGCAGAGAATAGTGAGGTCTGGCTCCGGGGAATGTCCAAGGTATTACAGAGAGGTTCAGCTTCCAGCTAAGGAGTGGCCTAGTGGTTACAGCACCGGTCTTGCAATCCAGAGGTGGCCGGTTCAAATCCCACTGCTGCTCCTTGTGATCTTGGGCAAGTCACTTAACCCTCCATTGCCTCAGGTACAAACTTAGATTGTGAACCCTCCTGGGACAGAGAATATCCAGAGTACCCGAATGTAACTCACCTTGAGCTACTACTGAAAAAGGTTGTGAGCAAAAATCTAAATAATAAATCTAGTTCCAGCTACCAGCCCAGTGTTAATATTGCTCTTGTCAGACACCAAGAATCTGTGGGCTTTGCTGCACTGACATGTAAAACTTGTCCTGCCCTCCTTCTCATTAGATTGTATCCTTTAAAGACTGGTGATTTCCTGCAGTGGAGCACTACTACCTGACCACACTGTTTTGCAGGTATCTCTTGATGTCACGTCAGGTCATGGGAGGCATCCCCCCATTCGTGTTTGTCAGAGATAAAGAAGATGCGGCCATATTAGAGGTAAGCCACAAGCAGTCACAGGAGAACCGAACAGGCAAGAAAGTAAAAGCCAGGAGGCACCTGCCATTTCTAGTGCACTTTGTCTCACCAGTTCGCTGCTAATGTAGCCTAGTGGTAGTGCAGTGGACTTGATCCTGGGGAACTGGGTTTGATTCCCACTACAGTTCCTTGTGACTCTGGGCAAATCACTTAACCCTCCATTGCCCATGTACAAATAAGTACATAACACAGTAACATAACATAGTAGATGACGGCAGAAAAAGACCTGCACGGTCCATCCAGTCTGCCCAACAAGATAAACTCATATGTGCTACTTTTTGTGTATACCCGTATATACTATTATGCATATTTTCAAAGCACTTAGCCTTCCAAAGTTCCATAGGTTTCTATGGAACTTTGGAAGGCTAAGTGCTTTGAAAATATGCCCGATTGTAAACTGCTTTGAATGTTGTTGCAAAAAACCACAGAAAGGTGGTATATCAAGTCCCATTCCCTTTCCCCCTAATGTACTACAAAATGGAAGTGTTAGCATGGGGCATTTAAGTGAGCGTGCAGACTCATACACTTTCTTTCGAAGAGGTGATTTAAAAATGTGAACATCCAAAAAGAAATGATTCTGTTTCCTAACAGCAGTTTTAACTTTAATAGTAGGTATTTAATTTATATACATTTGTCTACACTACAGAGTGTACACTGCAGTAAGTACTTTATATAATCAAATAACAAACCTTTATAACAGCAGAAAAACAAGTGAATACAATAAAAAGATACAAAGAAAATAAAATAACACTTCCATAATATAAATCTAATACAGGGCAATGAACATAATCCAGTCAATCTAATGCAACATCGAATAGATGAGCTTTTAATTATTCCTGAAATACATAGAGAGTAGGCCTCCACCCATAATGTTAAGGAAAGCTGTTCACCACTTTGAGGCAGTTATCAAAAGAGCTCCCAGGTGTCTGTGCTGGGATCGCTGCTTTTTAACGTATTATAAATGATCTAGAGACGGGAGGTAACTAGTGCGGTAACTAAATTTGCTGATGGACACAGTTATTCAAAGTCGTTAAATCGCGGGGAGGATTGTGAAAAATTTCAAGAGGACCTATGAGACTGGGAGACTGGGCGTCTAAATGGCAGATGATGTTTAATGTGAGCAAGTGTAAAGTGATGCATGTGGGAAAGAGGAACCCGAATTATAGCAACGTCATGCAAGGTTCCACGTTAGGAGTCATGGACCAAGAAAGGGATCTAGGTGTCGTCGTTGATGATACGTTGAAACCTTCTGCTCAGTGTACTGCTGCGGCTGAAAGGAAATAGAATGTTAGGTATTATTAGGAAAGGAATGGAAAACAAAAATGAGGATGTTATAATGCCTTTGTATTGCTCCATGGTGCGACCGCACCTTGAATATTGTGTTCAATTGTGGTCGCCGCATCTCAAAAAAGATAGTGGAAATAGAAAAGGTGCAGAGAAGGGTGACGAAAATTATAAAGAAGATGGGACGACGTCCCTATCAGGAAAGGCTAAAACGGCTAGGGCTCTTCAGCTTGGAGAAAAGGCAGCTGAGGGGAGATATGATAGAGGTCTATAAAATAATGAGTGGAGTTGAACGGGTAGATGTAAAGTGTCTGTTTATGCTTTCCAAAAATACTAGGTCTAGGGGGCATGTGATGAAGCTACAATGTAGTAAATGTAAAACTAATCGGAGAAAATGTTTCTTCAGTCAACGTGTAATTAAACTCTGGAATTTGTTGCCAGAGAATGTGGTAGAGGCGGTTAGCTTAACGGAGTTTAAAAAAGGTTTGGACGGCTTCCTAAAGGAAAAGTCCATAGACCATTATTTAATGAACTAGGGCAAAATGCACTATTTCTGGGATAAGCAGTATAAAATGTTTTGTACTTTTTTGGATCTTGCCAGGTATTTGTGACCTGGATTGGCCACTGTTGGAAACAGGATGCTGGGCTTGATGGACCTTTTGGTCTTTTCCAGTATGGCAATACTTAATTACTTATATTCTAAATGAATATCCACTAAAGCTGAAATATTTAACTGCTCTCATATTGACATTGTGCTGCCTCATCTTTTATATTGTCCATCTATCTGGGATCTATCACGTAATTCAAATTCTGTGTACTTCTGGCATTAAATATAATGTGTACTTTGGATCGTTTCATGTACATACTGGTTAGGTATGAATACTGGGCTGTACCACAAAGCTATTGTTCAGATTCTTTAATCCTTTTCCTTTAAGCCCGCCTCCTCTGGAACCTCTGGAAACAGGCCTCACATTGTGAATCTTTTTGGCCTTGCTGGCTAAATTCTATGGTGTAATAAATAGCATAACAAATGCATGAATAAATCCCATCCTTTTCCATCTAAGGTATTTACTGACACTGTTTTGAACCTGGCTGCCCCCAGAGCTTGGGTGAGCTCAAAGAAATTAGCTAAAGAATCAAAGTTTACTGTCAAGTTGAACAGAGCTGATTGTTACTGCTTATTGTCTATGTTTCTGAAAACATTGCACATAGATGTGGCTTCTTTAACTCTGTTTTTCTTGTCTGGTTTTGATTTTCTTCACTTGTTTTTGCTTTTTTTTTGTTGTTGTTTCTGAAATGATTGTTGTAGACAAAATGAAAATACTCAGGTCAGGACAATCTCCAGAAAACTTCCCAGGTCGCAAATTATTAATCCTCAGTGATAAAGCTTTTATGGTTGAAATATCTTAAAGGGTCTTGGGAATCGTTTTAAATCCCTTTTTGTGTAGAACCAAATGAATGTTCATCTGTAATTTCAACAAAAGTCTCGTTCTCAACATAGGGTTGTGTTTCACTGATATAATGGTGTCATCAAGAGAACAGATGCTTAAACTGTTGTCTTATAACTCTCCACAATTCGGCTGTCCATGGGTAAAAAACATCCAAATCCACTCTTCACCCCCACAGCCTGGATGCCGACCACAGAGGAACACTCATTTGGTTATACACAGGGTGTCTACGCATCAGTAGGGGATGTCAACTCTATTGATTTGAAACCATGCACCATCACCAACATTACTGCCCTCAGATAAGTATATAAGGACATTGAATTATTGCTATCCAACTTGATTGCGGTTTATAACAATTTTGTGACTGAATTTGGCTTATGCCTCCAGGATTTAGGAGGTGGTAGGAGTACGGTGCAATGATGGTCAAACATTGAGTGCATAGTTTGGGTATTCATACCCTTTGATGCGAGTCACTTAATCACTCTAAGTACTATTCACATATTTAATTTATATATTTTTAGTTTGTTATTATTAGAACAATTCTGGGTACTTTTAGAGGAATTTGATTACATTTTAACTGCCAGACCTTTGACTGTTCCTCTAATTTTTGGAGATCTCTTCTCATGGTTTCTACTCTGTTGGCTATTTTTGTGTCATCTGCAAAAAGGCAAACTTTTCCTTTTAACTCTTCAGCAATGTCTCTCACTCACAAATATATTAAACAGAATTGGCCCCAGTACTGACCCCTGCGGCACTCCACTACTCACCTTCCTTTCCTCTGAGCGGATTCCATTTACCACAACCCTTTGTCGCCTGTCAGTCATCCAGTTTCCAATCCAGTTCACCACTTTGATTCCTAAGTTCAGCCCTCTCAACTTACTTATGACTTTTCTGTGAGGAATTGTATCAAAGGCTTTGCTGAAATCCGAGTAGATTACATCTAGCACATATCCTTTATGCAGTTCTTGGTCACCCAGTCAAAAACAAATTCAATCAGATGCGTTTGGTAGGATTTTCCTTTGGTAAAACCACGTTGCCTCGGATCCTGCAACCTGTTGGATTCTAGAAAAACAATATTTCCTTCAGCAGCAACTCCCATTATTTTTCCCACTTCTGTGTCCCTGCTTTTGTAATGAGGGACCACATCAGCTCGTCTCCAATCCTGCGGAACCTCTCTCATCTGTAAAGATCTATTAAATAAATCCTTAAAAGGTCCCGCCAGGATTTCTCTGAGCTCCCTCAGTATCCTGGGATGTATCACATTTGGCCCCATAGTTTTATCCACTTAAAGATTTTCAAGTTGTTTATAAACATTTTCTTCCGTGAACAGTGCAATATCCACACTATTCCCAGTTATACCCTCGGCAGCTGACCGTAGTCCTTCTACAAGATTTTCTATTTGTTTGGTACATTTGCTTTATCCTCATCACTCTCCAGCATCTTTCAGTCTTACAGTTCCATTCCTAGCTTTTCTCCCTTCCCCAATCTATCTGAAAAGGTCTTTTCATCTTGTTTTACATCTTTAGCCATTTTTTCTTCCACCTGTGTTTTCGCTAGCCATATATCTGTGTTTGCTTCTTTGAATTTAATCTGGTAATCTTTTCCATGATCCTCTTGTGTTCTATATTTCTTGAACCCAGCCTCTTTTGCCCTTCTTTTTTGGCCACTTGTTTGGAGAACCATATAGGCTTCCTGTTTCACTTGTTTTTGTTTACTTTCCTTGTATAAAAATCTATTGCCATATTTATAGCAGCTTTCTGCTTGGACTACTTCGCTTCCACTTCTCCTATGCCTACCCATGCTATCAGCGCCTTCAGGTATTCCCCCATTTTACCAAAATCAACTTGTCTGAAATGCAGTACTTTGAGTTTTGTGTGTCTGCACTCCCCTTTTGCCCTTATATCAAACCATATTGTGTGATAATCATTATTGCCTAGGTAGGCACCTAGCCGGACATTGGAAACACTTCCCCCAATTTATTATAGTCTGCACTGAGAAGGCAAAAAACCTGCAATAAAATGAAGAAGAAATATATACTGGGTTACCCTGATTGCTGTCATAACTTTAAGCTTATGACAGGGAAATTTAATATATTATTGTAAAAAGGATTTTCTTACATGATTTCTGTTGTCCAGTGAACTTGCTGAGGAGATAGCTGTATGTTTCTAGAACTAAGAATGTGTGGGAGTACACTGCTGGAATGGCTGGAGAGCTCATACTAGATTCATATATTAACAGGTTGAAAAATTATTAGAAATTGCTGACTTCGGACCAGATGATGATGATGACCACGTTCATAATGATGTCAGGTTAGTGTTAAGTGGTGGGGTTTTTTGTGTGGGGGTGTATTTATTTATTTATTTGTATTACATATATTGTTCCTAAATGTGGAAGAACCACAAATATTGGTTTACCTGTGGATTTCTGGGTTAACAATCTTATCAAGAATAATCCTGTCAACCACCACCAGGAGAAGTCCATGTACAGCTACCAAGGAGGAACATCCAGAACATGCTAGCCATCTCTCTCTGATTTCATTTTCTCTTTTTTTTTTTTTATTTCCATGAGTATGCTTTGTGCAGTAATAATTGTAGACTATGAACTTCATGTTGGGCTTGGTGTGAGCAGTATTAAAAGATCTTTCCATGGGTAAGATTGCATTTTGCTTGTGGAAGTGGGCAGGGCTAGTTCAACCATTAGGCAAGACTAGGCTGTCAACGGTTTCCAGCATTTCGCTTCGCTGCATCCCCGGGGATATGTGCAGAAAACTGTGATGAAGCCTAAGATTTCTTGCCATTTGGGACCCTGATGCAGCAAAGCGAAATGTTGGCCAGCGTTGGGCCGAGGGCACTGCATACCATCTGAGAAGCAACAGTTGGGCTCAGTTCCTGGATCCTACAGACCACCTAACCCTTTAAGATAAGTGCTTGTGTCCAATGGCACTGCAGGTTGCCTTTCCAAAGCGCTAAACTGAAAAGAAAACAGCTTTTCTCTGCAACAGCTTTAAAACGCAGACAAGCACCACCTGCTGACCGAACAAGAGAAATACACTGCATGAAAATATTATTACGTTCACAGCTTGAAAACCCCTGTTTCGCCACAGCGTCCTATTACATTTTGTAGTTGTTATGACCTGGTAGTGTGAGCTCCTGTGCCCCCGACTGAGCACGGCAGAAATGGAGTGGAGTGACACCGCACTCGGTCAGGGCAGCCAGACAACCCTAGCTTCACTGGGAAGCGACCACCGTTCACAGGGAGTTGAGCCGCCAGCTTGCAGGCGGCCACCAGACTTCAGGAACTGGCGGGGTTGCACAGCCGCTGACCAGGATAGCAGGAAACAGACACAGTCCAGAATCAGTACTCCAACAGGCAAAGAAATAGTCAAATCAGTCCAGGAGTCAGGCAGGCAGCAAACAAGCGAAATCCGAGATAACTAGCCAAGGTCTGATACACAGGAAAAACAGGAACAGAAGGAAGTCGGTGAACAACACTCCGACAGCAACTCCTCAGAACAAATGAGGCCGAAGCAATGAAGGCCTGGAGGCAGTGCTTTAAATAGGGAAGAAATCTGAGCAAACCAAACTCAGGTGAAGCCAACATGGCTGCCCCCATAGGAGATCCTCCCAAGACCAAATATGGAGTTCCTTCCTGATCTCGTTTATACAAGATGGCCGCCCCTCCTGAGCTAGCCAAGATGGCCGCTGCCCATGCTCTAAGCCAGATGACGGCTGCCAGACTTGGGAAACTGAAACCGACCCATCCTGGAGAAACATCAAAAAGCCGGCTAGCTCTGCTGGACCGCACCTCACTGGCGAATCAGACGCGCAGGCCTGGAATCAGGTGAGGAACGTAACAGTATGTTCCAGATAATATGCTAGAATATCCTGATAGTAACATATAGTAACATAGTAGATGACAGCAGAAAAAGACCTGCAGTGAGGTTGCAAAAGAGACCATAGTAGATCAGGTGTCCTTAAATAAAAAAAAATCAGACAAAAGATTGCAAATTAATACTGTCAAGTACTGAGCATGATGTAAATAGGAACAACAAACATAGTTTGAAATGTCTATATGTGAATGCTAGGAGCCTAAGAAATAAGATGGGAGAATTAGAACATATTGCACTGAATTAAAAATTAGATACAGTGGGCATCTCTGAGACCTGGTGGAAGGAGGATAACCAGTGGGACACTGTCATACCGGGGTACAAATTATATCGTAGTGATAGGGTGGATCGAATTGGTGGAGTAGCATTGTATATTAACGAGAGCCTTGACTCAAATAGATTGAAAATTCTGTAGGAAACAAAACACATCTTGGAATCCCGATGGATTGAAATTCCATGTGTCTTTAAAGGGGAAAAGGATAGTGATAGGGTACTACCGTCCACTTGGCCAGGATGAACAGATGGATGCAGAAATGTTAAAGTAAATTAGGGACGCAAACAAACTGGGCAACACAATGATGGGTGATTTCAATTACCTCGATATTGACTGGATAAATGTAACAGGGCACGCTAGGGTGGTAAAACTCCTTGACAAAATCATGACTGCTTTATGGAGCAGCTAGTACAGGAGCCAAAGAGAGAAGGAAAAATTGTAGACCTAGTCCTTAGTGGAGCGCATGATCTGGTGTGGGAGGTAATGGTGCTGGGACTGCTTGATAACAGTGATCATAATATGATCGGATTTGATATTAGCTTTGAAGTAAGTATATGTGGAGGGGCATAATCGAACGAAAACGTCTATCTCCATGGGCGTTTATCTCCGAGAACGGGTCCGTGAAGGGGGGCGACCGAACCGTATTTTTGCAAAAAATAGACGTCCATGTTGTATTCAACAATTTGTGAGCTGGGTTTTTGTTTTTCAGCGATAATGGAAAATGAAAGCGCCTAGCTCAAAAACGAATAAATCCAAGGCATTTGTTCGTGGGAGGGGCCAGGATTCGTAGTGCACTGGTCCCCCTCACATGTCAGGACACCAACCGGCCACCCTAGGGGGCACTTTAAAAAAAAAAAAAAAAGTTAAAGCGCTCCCAGGTGCATAGCACCCTTCCCTTGTGTGTTGAGCCCCCCAAATCCCCCTCAAAACCCACTGCCCAGAAGTCTACACCATTACTATAGCCCTAAGGGTGAAGGGGGGCACCTACATGTGGGTACAGTGGGTTTGGGGGGTTGGATGACTAAGCATTAAGCAGCACAGTTGTAACAGGTAGGGGGTGGGTGGGCCTGGGTTCACCTGCCTGAAGTCCACTGCACCCCCTAACAACTGCTCCAGGACCTGCATACTGCTGCCAGGGAGGTGGGTATGACATTTGAGGGTGAAAATAAAAAGTTGTGAAACATCATTTTTTGTGGTGGGGAGGGGGTTAGTGACCACTGGGGGTCAGGGGAGGTCATCCCCGATTCCTCCGGTGGTAATCTGGTCATTTAAGGCACTTTTTGGGGCCTTATTCGTGAAAAAACAGGGTCCAAGAAAAGTGCCCTAAATTCTAGCTACAAACGCATACTTTTTTTCCATTATCGGCGAAAGGCACCCATCTCTGTTCGGGTGATAACCATGCTCCAGTCCCCCTTCACCACACCTCCGACACTCCCCCGTCAACTTTGTACGCTTCCGCGATGGAGTGCAGTTGAAAACGTCCAAGTTCGGCTTTCGATTATACTGCGTTATTCGTTTTTGTGAGATAAACGTCCATCTCCCGATTTAGGTCGGAACTTGGGCGTTTTTCTCGTTTGATTATAAGCAGGATAGGAAATCAAATACGTTGGCGTTTAACTTTAAAAAAGGAGACTATGATAAAATGAGAAGAACGATAAAAAAAAAACATAGAGGAGCGGCTGCGAGGGTCAAACATTTACATCAAGCGTGGGTGCTGTTCAAAAACACCATCCTGGAAGCCCAGGCCAAATATATTCCGCATATTAAAAAAGGAGGACGGAAGACCAAACGACAGCCAGAATGGTTAAGAAGTGAGGTGAAGGAAACTATTAGAGCTAAAAGAAAATCTTTCAGAAAATGGAAGGAAGAAAGAACCGACTGAAAATAACAAGAAACTGCATAAGGAATGTCAAGTCAGATGCAAAGCGCTGATAAGGAAGGCTAAGAGGTACTTTGAAAAAAAGATTGCATTGGAGGCAAAAACACATAGTAAAACTTTTTTTTAGGTATATTAAAAACAGGAAGCCGGCAAAAGAATCAGTTGGACCGCTAGATAACCAAGGGGTAAAAGGGGCTATCAGGGATGACAAAGCTATAGCTGAGAGATTAAATGAATTCTTTGCTTTGGTGTTCACCGAGGAATATTTGGGAGAGATACTGGTGCCAGAAATGGTATTTGAAGCTCACGAGTCGGAGAAACTGAATGAATTCTCTATAAACCTGGAGGATGTAATGGGGCAGTTCTACAAATTGTAGAGTAGCAAATCTCCTGCACCGGATGGTATTCATCCCAGAGTACTTATAAACTGAAGAATGAACTTACGGAATTATTGTTAGTAATATGTAATTTATCCTTAAAAATGAGCATGGTACCAGAAGATTGGAGGGTGGCCAATGTAACGCCAATTTTTTAAAAAGGTTCCAGAGGAGATCCGGGAAATTATAGACCAGTGAGTCTGATGTCAGTGCTGGGCAAAATGGTAGAGACTATTATAAAGAACAAAATTACAGAGCATATTCAAAAGCATGTATTAATGAGACAAAGTCAACATGGATTTAGTGAAGGGAAATCTTGCCTCACCAATCTACTATATTTCTTTGAAGGGATGAACAAACGTGGATAAAGGTGAGCCGGTTGATATTGTGTGTCTGGATTTTCAGAAGGCGTTTGACAAAGTATCTCATGAAAGACTTCAGAGGAAATTGGAGAGTCATGGGATAGGAGGTAGTGTTTTATTGTGGGTTAAAAACTGGTTAAAAAAGTTAGAAAACAGAATATGGTTAAATGGTCAGTATTCTCAATGGAGAAGGGTAGTTAGTGAGGTTCCCCTGGGGTCTGTGCTGGGACTGCTGCTTTTTAACATAGTTATAAATGACCTGGAGATGGGAGTAACT